>NC_139236.1:53650419-53935858 GCF_977018435.1 Lepisma saccharinum
AGTAGCACTTCGCGTCTGTCAAATTATCTGAGGGGGGGTACAAGGGATACAACTCGAATCTACGATTTATGGGGATACAGTACGCCCTTCAAAAATTTGAGGGGGTACAATGTACTCCTGTACACCCCCGTTCCTGCGCCACTGGATGGGTGGCAATGCGAGATGTAACGTATAAAAATTAGCTGCAATCTCACAAGAACACGAAAGTAATTTCGACGTAGCTTTAATCTTTACCCTGCCTAAACCATAAATGTTTTCCGATACAGGTAACTTATCATTGAAATCTCTTGCAACAACACGACACGAGCAGAACAATTACCACTAGTTTATCTTGGAATCGTTGCCAACCAATCCACATGAAAGGAAAAACATTTGAGTTTTTAAATTAGTGTTGCCCACGGGACGAGACGGGACAGGCTTTTAAAAATTCGAGACGAGACGAGATTGACCATGTGTCATAAGACAAACGAATATTTTCGAGACGAGACAGCATTTCCACGAGACTCCACGAGACGAGACAGGCCAAAGTCTCGTCTCGTGGGCAACACTAGTTTTTATTGATTTGATTTATTTCATTTCGCTTTTCTGTCACTCTTGGCTAATCGCAAAGATGGGGATGAATGATGGCGAGTTGCAATTTATGAAAGGACACAGGACACTCGCACAACACACAACATAAATCCCCCAAACTATTATTACTCGATGCGAGTTCAGACGCCAGAGCCTCGTTAATATGCAAAATGCACTCCAGGGTGTATTGCACATAACGGATTAAGTTATGTTGAACCTAAGTATGCCATGCTGTTTTTCGCGAAATTCTAGCTTATTTTCTTTATATGTTACAGACATCTTTTTCATTAAAAAATGAAATTAACCCAATGATGATATGATAGAATTCAACAGGGCTTCCATGTAAGTAGCAAACTGTACTCTCACTACTTTTCCCCTTTCCTATATGATCTTTCAGAACATTTAATTTGTGTCTCCCTATGAATATTGGTTATAATTATTTACACACATAATGACCACTTAGAAATTAAAGTTCAAACAACATAAGGATTAAATTGGCTTTTACTATTCATACCATTATGTTTCTCCTGAAATTCTAGACCATTTTGATGTTACCACCTTTCGTTAAAAACAAAAAAAAGATGGCTACCCTAATATGGACGTCATATTGTTAATATGCTATATCATATAAAGATGGGTATTTCATACTTTGTCGACCACCATGGAGATGGTAATACATTCACATACGTTGGGGAAAATGGCAGCTACCAACTCAACCTGACAACAGATTTACTCGTATTACTACATTTTAGTACGGTTTTGGACAGAAAATAGAACTTGTTGTGATTGTTACTTTGTACTGTGTGCTTGTATGCCTACAGGACACTTTTTTCGTTCGTTCGCAAGGTCGAAGCGAACCCTCAACAGAAAATTATTTATTGTCGTTTTAGGTCTATGTCCATGAGCAAAACGGTTTCCCAATGTGGGGCGATGACGAGCATCTTGATTCGAAGAACGTGTACAAATACCACCAGAGATTAACATTTGACGTGAAGGAAGAAGTAAGCAGTGAATATGTCAAGGAGTTGGACCCAGTCCACAGAGGATGTCGCTACAATGACGAAAGAAGTGGAATGCGGGCTTACAGTTTCTACACCTACAAAGCTTGCATTATCCAGTGTCAATCTGATAAGATGATCAAAATCTGTAACTGCACTTTGACCCTTATGGGAAACACAGGTAGGGTAATCAACTGGGTTTTCAAGGTAACAAATGTATTGTATTTTTGTAGGAGACTGAATGTAAATGAATTATGATCTCATAGATTCAATATCAGGATTGATTATTAAGCATAGATGCACACGAACTGATATCTGATGCCACAAATTCTCGAGGGATCCTGCGCGATTTATTTGTTCGAAGCACACGTAGTATCTGTTAAGCTAGTCTCATATGGGTCTTGGCTCAATCCTGAATTGAGGATCAATTTACAACTTCCATACTTCAGGATCGTGTGAGAGCTTTCTTACCTCGTGTGAGAAAAGAAATAGAAATCGCCCTCGAGTCCTTTCAACTATCAATCAAAACATCCTCGAGTCCCTTGAACTACCAATCAGAATTGAGGAGTGCACTATCAACTGAATACTGGAGAAAGATGATGATGCAGAAGAACAAGCACAGTAAATGGCTGACTTTATTTTAGGTAGCTTCTTTTGTTTTATTGATTCAAGAGTCTGGTAATTATGATTATTTCATATAAATAGCCCATGAGTGTACTAAATTTCCAATCATCCTTTTGGTATTTGAATCTCACAGTGGTGTGACTGAAGTGGGTTCTGATTGCCTGCTTCCAGCAACGAATCCAGAAGGCAATAACTGAATAGAACACGGTGTAGTTGCCAAAATCAGCTAGCTCAACGAATCGAGAGAGAAGTATTTCTAGCCTTGCATTCATCCTGTAGCTAAAACGTTTGTCATGACTTAATTAACTTCATATCAGGTGGCTAATAATGTGTCCTCAACATTTGCTGCACAGTAATCAGAGATCTTTGTTTCTGTAAGCCACACGACACATTGGGCCTATTCTGAGCTGAAGCCATTTTGAAGAAAACTCAGCAACAGCGCTCCTAGTGGCGAAAGCGGTGTACTTAACACCCAGCACAGAATCCTTAATTCTGCTCAAGTGTTTCAGCAATCAAAATTTCTCATAAGGTTCCATCGGTAAAATATTATAATCTGCTACAATCAGGGTAATCATTTATGGCCACCTAGGATATCACTATATCACAAATTTTATTTTGGTAGCTGTCAATCAGATGGAAGATACAGGCTAGCTGTCACAAGAGCACATAAGTTATGCGAGTTAGCTATAATCATGTGAAATACAATCAAATTATTCGTATAACCAATGAACAATTATTCGAAACTAGATTTTCTGTTTATCTCAAGTAACAGTATTCAGTGGTGTAATCTGTAAAAAATATACTCTTCACCCTCTCTGCAAATATGACGAAATGTAAAATGATCTTGACATAATTACTTTTGTTATGTTTTTCCAGATGGCCTTACCATTTGCAACATTGAAGGTATTATATGCACATATGAATATTCAGGTACGTTAATTGGCAACAAGCCTTCTTTTTTTCATTAAAATTTGCGTAGACATGATGTATTTCAATTAAGCTTGAAATTATATATTTACTTCAATTATATGTGGGTTCAAACCACTAATATGGAAAGATACAAAAGATTATAAGCAAACTAAGACAATTTTCCAGCAATCTCTTTTAATTCTACACCGCTTACATGGACTTATTTGTGTTACAAGTCCATCAGCAAAATTGATATTTCTTAATTGGTATGTTTATTCGCAGATTATATAATTGACTTCACAAAGGACTGTAATTGCCTGCCAGACTGCGTCAGAGTTTATCCAGAACGAATTCATGACAGGACTCATGAAGTGTATCTATCGGAATTTTCCAAGTAAATAACCTAATATTAAGTTTCAAGAGTATAAGTGGTAGTTCAGGTGTCAGCAAATATCGTCCGTCATTACAAAAAGCCATGACGTCACTGTCATCTTGTTTCCTTTACTCGTATGTACAGCCAAGGGCGTATCCAGAGAGTGGGTCCAGGGGTCCGGACCCCCCCCCCCCCAAACCATCTTTTTGAAAATACTATAGTAGATTCAGCATACTTCCTGATGAGACATTTGATGTAACAAGTATAGAACGATTATCACTGTGTGAACGGTTTGTGGATTCTGAAAATAAAATCCACCAAAAAAATAAATTAAGTTTCACACTGAGTAGTGATACACCAGTTGAAAACTAACTTCAGTTCTTCTTGAAGGACGTCACAAACTTGATCTTCACACGATCTTGACAAACTTGATCTAGCCTCAATTGAAAAGGGGATTTTCTTAATTGCAATCTTTATCTGTGAAAAGGTTTTCAGTTTTACTCTACAGTTGTCAAAGTATTTAGAGACTCATCACCAATTAGGCTCTGCTCTTCCTTATACAGGAGATGTCAGATTATTAAATAAATAAATAATTAAATAATCTGACAAATAGATTTCTCAACACCAAATTAGTCATAATTTGAAGTTCTCCTGCCAATTAGTTCTCCACAGCATATAGTTAAATTAGAAAGCCTTTCAGTGTATTGTGGAAATGAGATTTAGGTACAACATGAAGGGCTGAAGTGTCAGAAGTGGAAAAGCGATTGTGTCTCACTGATGGAGTAGTTGAAACGTCGTCACCTCGTAATCAATGGGTCATGGGTTCGACACTTTGTAGAGGCACAAAGTGCCACTATAAACTGTAGGTCTAATCCCAATTAGCCTATCTGTTCATAAAGCGTACTTAAAGCAATCACTTAAAAAGCAAATATGGCTTGGGAGTGGGGGCACTTCCGGCTGGACCCCCCCCCCTAATTTTATTTCTGAATACGCCCTGTGTACAGCCATTAAATTAGCTAAGAAAAACCGCCAGGGCTTATAAATTTCAAAATTTAAACCTGCAAGATGTGACAACATAGCGAGACAGTATAGCAAACCTCACATGCAGTAACAGCTCGAATACGACGCAAAATGAAATATATAATTTGAGTAATTATTTATTTTAGATGGACAATTAAAGATAATAAAACAATTTTACGTATTTACATTGCACGACGAGCGGCTAGCGACAGCTAGGAGATGTCAGCAGTGATGTTTTGACGTCCCGTATTTATTGTCTGCTGTGTGATGTATACGCTAACAGCACTAAACCTAACCTGCTTAACCTATTCACATGCTTATTTCTGCTCTTAGATGCATACTTAAGTAGTTTTTGCCGGTCAGGTTTGATGCTGTTTGCATGCACCTCCAAATTGCTGTGGCTATCGCTAGCCGCTAGTCATTTCAAGAGTCAAGACAGATTCTTTCAGTGGTCGAAAGTAGCGAGTTACTTGTAGCGTCGCTAGCTACAAAATTCCTGTAGCGTGTAGCAAAAATTATGCTACAGCTACATTTCTTCCCGGTGTTTTGAGGTAAATTTTGTATGTTACAACAGTGTCAAAAGATTGTCAATAATGACGTTTATGAAATAATACGATTACTTGTGGAGGATGTTCATAATGACTGGCTATTATAAGATAATGGCAATGTGGATAATTCAGGTGATAGATACTCTGATATCCCACATCATTAGTATCTCAATAATTCTGATAACCAGTGGCAGTATATGGAAAAATCCAAATGTCAGATATTCAGATCAAAATATAACAAGATATCAATATATTCAAAATTAAGATATCCAACATACAGATTTCCATTCTTTCAATGGACATTTCCTCTACAAATCGAATAGACAATGTGTTTTAAATCCAATCATTTTATGGATAATGATAGAGAAATGAGACGTGCAACGTATTTCGGCCATAACTAAATATTTGTTTTGGTTCTTGAGTAACTGAAATTTAAAATTCACATCTTACATAACTGAAACGTCTTATGATTGGCCTGACTTTACCAGAGATGAAGGTAAGCAATTCTTCCTGCTCGCCCCGTAAACTTAGCACGAGCAGTGTGCCATGGACATCCTATGGGAATGCAAGGAAACTGCCGCCCCCACTCCCCGAAAATGAGTGTGTATTTCCTTCACACATATAATCTGATTCAGTCACAGTAATTTATTTCAATTATTGTAAGTGTGTTGCAGGAAATGCTTTTTTTTGCCCCTCCATTGAAAATATCTCGAGGACGTCCATGGTGTATATACAATTGCAAAAAGTTATTACTTGCTGTGTGAAACAAGTGTCTTATAACTTGGAGTGCAAAAAAGAGCGATCCAATTCTTTTAGATCCATTACGTCCTCAAAGCTGCATCATTTTATTATAACTCAGCCACTCGGTAGAGGATTATCCACTAAACTGACAAAAAAGTGCCAGCAGTCATGCACAAGTTTGTAATCACGAAATTATTGAGAAATATCTAGGCAACAGCAAAAGCAAACCACATGAAGATGTATGTGAATGCTCCAGAAGGAATTATAAGTAGATGTGATTTTTCGGATTTTGCATATCAAAGCACTTTTTTATATATATATAAAAGAGAGGAAAACTGAAAAAACTGTCAAAGATCCAGCAGAGGAAAGCAAGAAGCTGCCGGTGTAATTTTTTCTATGGTGTATTTTTTTAAAATTGTTATACACACTTTTTTGTGCAAATTTTATTTCGAAGAATTATTTTATCTTAATGACAGATATCTAAACAATTGAGATATCTGGATATCAGTTATAATTATGTGAATATTCATAAAGTTTGGATATCCATCATCCTCAAGAAAATTATCATCCTAGAAAGAGTCAGTGAGAAACAAATTGCCATTGATAATTTTTGCGTTGAAAATACTGCCTTCACATCTATTAAAAATGAATTAATTATTCTCAATAAAAATATGTTGATTTGCAAACATAAATACTCTTACCAAATTATACTTATGTATAGTCGAAAACATTCATTCGGCAGCATTATTTAGAAAGTGCAATTGCTTATTATGAATATCCATATGGTTGTTTATTTTTCTTTATGTGAAGTAGCGCAAAAGCAGTGAGTAGCGTAGCGAGCTACTTTTTGATAAATCTAGCTGTAGTAAAGCTACTTTTTGATAAATCTAGCTGTAGTAAAGCTACTTTTTGATAAATCTAGCTGTAGCAAAGCTACTTTTTGATAAATCTAGCTGTAGCAAAGCTACTTTTTGATAAATCTAGCTGTAGTAAAGCTACTTTTTGATAAATCTAGCTCTAGCAAAGCTACTTTTAAAATGTAGCGTTCTGATCACTGCATTCTTTGTCCTTGCTTCACTCGTCAATATTGTAGCTGCTTCACGTGAATTGAAAGATAGGTGGTGGGAAATTCGGTGCAAAATATTAAACAGGAATAGCGGGCTCCGCAAACTGATAAAAAAAATATTGCTTTTCAATTACCCTTTGCATGCAATTCACTGTGGATTAAAATAGGGATATGCTTCTTCATATACTTCTTGTTACAATTTGCAGAAGATGTAAGATGTAGAGAACGATGATAAGAATATTGCAAAAACAGCAAAGGAGATAGGTTAGAAGAATTTTTACGTAATAATCAAAACTTAATTGTTGAATAGCTCATTTCAGCCAGTTTCCAAATTCAAGCGCTTTGGAATTGCTCCTACAAGGCAAAACCCTCCTCTGTGCATTGCATGAAGACATGTACGGACTGTGGAAGTAGGGCCCCACACATTCTCGATATCGACCATACTGGAAGTGATGTGATCAACCCTATCCTCTGCGCACCTTCACCATCAGGGTTGCCTTTCCCCTCTGATACCAATTGATTAGAGGATGGATGACCCACAGAGTCGCTTTTTTCAGGCAGATTGAAAATTTGCCAAGAGTTTTCTCCCATCTGCATTTACCAGTAATTCAGATATTTTCGGATTTGAATTATTCCCAAGTCCTTGCAATTTGGATAGTGGATTTAAAATGGAAATTTGAAGCAGAATAAATTCAGATAATGAATATTATTAAAGCCGTAAGTTTATGACCGAAGCCACAAAGGTTTTCCAACTGCTCCTTTCGTTGCCAACATCAGTCCAGTTGTGAACAACTTCCTTAACTTCCTTCTCAGCAGTGTCTCGGCTTTCCTGCAGTTCTCTTATCATTAGATTTTCCAGCAAAGCCCAAATAAACTCTCATTTCCTCTCCCATGTGTGCCACGTGACCTGATATTTTTTTAAAATATATGAGATTATAGATTACGCAGTTCAATAATATGATATTTTGTAACCTTCTGAACTCACCTGTCCTTAATCTCTTTTATGTGGTTAAAATATTTTTCTATGAAACTTAAAATATCACCCTTTTTTAGTGCAACGGACCATGTTACACATTCATACAAGATTTCAGAAAGAAATATGTATACAATCGTGTGTGTATGTATGATAAAATAGATAATGGATGAGAGAAAAAACAAAATAGCACTTCTGACTCACCTGAATTTATTTCATGTATTCATGGCAATAGGCAGCAACGTTAACCACTCTGGCACGTTAAGGAGACCGGCGTAGACCTACAAACAAACAAATTTTCTCTTCTTATTAGGTTCAAATTACAGTCGGCTGGGATCGTTGTGATGTGTCCTCACCAAAAAAAAAAAAAAAAATGCCAGGGTTGGGGGAAGGGGGGGATACACAACTCCTTCCTCAACACTCCTTGCATTTAGCCGTAATGCATGCGCTGCTTTACCCTTGGGGAAAACCATGTGGGGAAACACTTCGGGAAAGTCGTTACGTGTGATAGCCTCTTAAATAATATGTCATTTTTATTTTGTTTAGGGAATTGGAAGAAAAGCACTTCAGTACAATATTGGAATTTCGATCTGTGAAAGAAGTTCTTATGCTCAAACTAGTAACTGGAAGAGTGGACACAATAGGTAAGGAAGTGCTTCAAGTATTTTCATAACATAGTTATGTATTTCAGCATGTACCAGATTTGTTGAAATAGAGAACTTGAACCTAAAGTCAATGCATGAAGTGAGGGGAGATGCGGGGACATTGTATCCCCTTGCGAGCAAAATTTTGCAAAGCAGCCCCCCAGCTAGAGACCCTGATTTCAGTCGGATATACATGGTGTACATAAAGTCTGGTAACACTTTCAAAAACTTTTGTAAAGAAACCATTAGCATTTCTAAGTGAAACAGTACATTAGTTGAAGAAGTGAAGTCGTAGGTTTTTTTTGTATTGCAGGCGTTCCCTTTAGTTCCATTTCTCACCACTAGATGGTGGCAAATTCAAGATGGCGCTTGCTGAGCTGCAAAGTCTTTTTGTGTGCTACATTTCATAGAATAAAAAGTGCCACAGATGTCAAACGGAAATTTACGTTGCAAATTTGTAGCACTCTTTGTGTTCTTTGTGATGTTTGCCATTGATCACCAAACAAAATGGATACGTTCTGGCAAGAGATGGAGTGCACACACCTACTGTCAACATGGAAACCTTAACATCTGTGCTTGTGGCGGAAGAAACCTTTTGTGTTAGCCGTGTGAAGTGGAGCTGTTTTGTCGGAGATCGTGTTGGCACGTACTGACACACGGGAGGCGTAACATTCGTATCTGTCGAGAAATATTTTGCGTTACAGAGCAAAGAGACACTGTTTTGGAGGAGATCGTGTTTGCACGTACCACCACAAGGGAGCAGTAACATTTGTATCTGTTGTGCGAAAAGTAATGGAAAATAATATCCTCACAAATCGTTTCCTACAAGTTGATGTAGTGGCTAAACGCGTCCCTTCATTCTGCACTCCTTCACTACCCTAGATGATTATTCATGGCGCCGCCTCTGTTAATATGTCAATGTTTTCTATATGCATTACTTTACGAGTCTTAGCTCAAGGTGTTAAATGATTTTCTATTAACTCGGAGGAAACTTTTTGACCTGTTTGATTTTTAAGCTGAATTATCTCCTTCCTTGCACCTGCACGTATATTTCAGTGGAGCCGATTAACATCACCTCCATACAGATGTAACGAATGCAAAGGACCATAGACATCAAAGGACTGGAGTAAGCATCGATAGCAGCTTTGGCAACAGAAATACGCTAAATATTCTTAGGAAGTATCCGTTTGCTCCATATTCACGATAAACTAAATTAACCAAATCGAATCGAACTGAAAGAAAAAAGTCGAAGCAATTGAAAACAAAGAGGTCCAAATTTCAGTTGGATATATTTTATTTTTGTTACGATAATTCTAGGTTTTCTAAATCAATGGTTATGGTTATTTTATCATGTTGCTCTACCTCTGGTTAATTTCGACGATGAAGATGAATGATGATTGGACAAACACAAGAATACTTCCATGTAGGGCTGAGTCGATACCAATGCCAATGTATCGGTACCGGCCGATACCAGTGGTATTTAGTATCGGAAGGTATTGGTTGGTCTTACACGGTCTCTAGAACTCCGCGAAAATGCCGTGCAACACTTGTGCAGAGTCTAATTATTCTGAAAATTATGCAAACAGAAAGTTTATTTTCATTTTGCCTCACTTCTGTGTGAAAAAACTGATTTCTTGTGATAATATGTAATTTAATATTCTGTTGTAATTTTCAAATATTTCTAAACAAAAATGTTGATAAATCGATGCATGTAATAAAAGTGGAATACTTCATACTATATTTTAAACAACTTTTAAATGTTACAATTTTCAAGTATCGATACCGGTTCAAAGTGGTACGCTCAGCCTTTCATCTATGCCTGTCCAGGATTAGAATGTGTGGCATCTGGCTCCATAGCATATTACGTTGACCACCCCGACAGTGTTTTGTTTACAAATCCAGTTTATGCACAGAAAGGCTAATCGGGGCTAAACCTACTGTTCAAAAGAGGATCCGAACAAATATGTGCATCCACCGTGTATCGAACCTGGGATCCCTTGATTACTATGCCATCGAGAAGACACTCCACTCCGACAGAGAGAGGCAATTCAATGTTTTCACTAAGCATATTTTCTTAACTTTTTTTCTTTCTTTTTTCAGTGGCAGTGGTATCAACGGCAGGTCTTTTCCTCGGTGTAAGCATGATGGGTATTGTCGAGTTCATGTATTTTGTTGTTGTCAAAACTGTAATCGTGACTGCTTATAGTTACATGTGTCGCAGAATATATTAAATTGCGGCAATGAAAATATATTTTTTTGAGCAACGTTTTGCCTTACGCAACATGAACTGAAAGAATGAACTTTGTGTACTGGTTGCTTACATCAAGCACAAAACCCATTATGAACGGCCAGATGTGACAATGGAGAGCCAGTGGTTGCAGTTTCTGCGAGAACAAGAGCAACAGAAACAGTGTTTCTTTCAGGCACCTTTCCGGGGGTGCGGAGCATCCCCGGAGGGTATCTACGGCCCCCGGACAAAATTGTACAACAAAGCCAAAAAGCCAAAGTATAAAACTTTTTTGCTAAAGTTGTTTCCCTCGCATCGGACCGCATTACTTTGTGTGGCGAATATTTTTGCCTTTATATTTCCTCTGTAAATAACAACGCCCACACTTGTCCAATCTTACAAAAGAAGCAGAATAAAACTGGCGACCGCACTAGCCTTATCTCCTCTCTCCCATCTCGAATGAGCAGTAGTTCTTTCCACACCAAAAGCGCCGACTCGTTGTCATCCAAGCTGACGCGGTAATTTCTTTGTAATTGGTACACAACGGTATATTTGTAGATGATAAGAAAATCGATTCTTGAGTCAAAGGTGCACTGACTGAAAAGTGTTGAGTTAAAAAAAAATCTTTATGTGATTGTTAGAATCTAGCCACCGCATTGCTTTTTTGTACCTTCGAGAATGTAAACGTTACATACAAGTGGTGGTCTACAAAAGACAAGACGCATTTGAGCTGCATTGCAGTTGTAGCAGTGGGATTTGCTGCATGACAAAAGAAGAATGAAAAGAACAATAGACTCTTATTTTAGTGCTTCAGCGGCAGGACCTAGCAAGAAATCACGGGAAGTTGTCACAGTCTATGGTGGGATCTTCCAGTTCCAACCTGCATCCTTCGAAATCATCAGGTGCAAAAGAAGAACGGAACTACAACAAACAGTGGGAAGAAAAGTACAGTTCGCTGGAGTGTAGTGAAGAAAAAGGAGGCGCGTTTTGTAAACTATGCCAAAAATCCATGAAAAATGACGCAAAAGTTCTGCAAAGGACAGGTGGCGTGCTCCTTTTAGATCTTTCAGAAAAGGTTTGGGGAAAAATATGGGAAATTAGAGAAACATGAAAACACTTCAGCTCATACTGTAAGTGTACAAACGGAAAACCTCAAAAGGCAGGCTATGAAGAAACCCGTTTATGCTCAAGTTGTTCAACAGAGTGAAAGTGAAAGAGTGTTAAACAGAAAATGTTTGAAAATATTTTGCAGGGGCTTGTATTTTTTGGTGAAGGAGAAGTAACTTTCTCTAATAAATATGAAAGCATCACTGAAAGAATTCTTGATCAATTGAGTGATGAATTTAAGGTGTGGAGAGAAGCTCTGAGTGATAGATCAAATTACAGCAGTAAGGACACAGCATGTTAATTGCGGGTGTGTTTTGGCGAAGTATTGAGGGAGGAACTGAAGAAAACGTTGAAAAACAAGAAGTTCTCTATTTTGGCAGATGAAAGTGTCTCTTTGAGAAATGAAACGGAGTTAAGTATAATGCTCAGGGTTGTTGAGGATAAGGTCCCCGTAGAAAAGATTTTATCAATAGTCAAAATTCCTTATGGAAGGGCAGAAACTATTGCAAATACTATTGATGAAGAGCTTGCTGCTCTTGATTTAACATGATGATATTGTTGCTTTCGTCTTTGATGGTACCTCAAATATGGCTGGGAATGTTGGAGGTGTGAGAAAGAAGCTTTCGGAAAAGGCTCACAAAGAGATTCTGTATATGCACTGTAGAGCGCACATTTTGTCTTTCCACATTGAATTACTAAGTACACTTAGGTCACGGCATCCTACTTTATTTTTTTTACTGTACGTCATTTCCCACCTGTAACGCTCAGCGTCAAGTTCATTGACAAACCACGAACGACCACTGGTAATTCTCAATGTTAAACGCACATATGTTGTATTTCGCAGTTGAGATTCACAACACCCTCTCGGTTCTCTGGAATGGCCCCCGGAGCAAATTTTCTGAAAGAAACACTGAACAAAAACGCCGAAAAAGGTAACACAGACATTGGGTGCATGATGTACAGTCACCGGCAATAAAAATGGAACAGCTTGATCCTGAAATACTCGCTTCCCTGCAAGGCATTATGTGTGTTGCCTAAATCTACGGCGGTGATAGAAGTTGTCATTGAAAATTTAATTTTAAAATCCACTCATTGCCGTCGAATTAGGCAACGCACATAACACCTTGCAGGGAAGCGAGTATTTCAGGGCCTAAGTGTCCCACTTTTTTGCCGGTGACTGTACGTGTCATTGAATCGGAGACGTCATAGAGGCAAGAGTACTCCTACATAAAGTTCCTCTTTGCTTTTCCACTCATGTCCCCACAGAAAAACACAAGTGTGTGTGTAGTCACCAAAATTACCTACCGTACATGGTCTAGCTAGTTTAAGAAGAAAGCCCAAGAAATGTTTTAATTTTCGGGTAGGAATCCTGGACGTTCCCTTAATCTACCGAACTGAAGTCAACGGAAGTGAAGTGAAGTGTACAAAACCAACCAGGCCCTCATAGGTTACTTCCTTTGAAGCAATTTGCCAATGCTCGTCGGTGTTGCGTCTACCCGTGCCATTTCAACCGTTCAGAACGAGTTTCCTGCTTTCGTTGTTTAGCTACACTACAGTCCAAAAGGACAAAACATGGAAATAGATGGTGTTTGGAAAACTTGTATGCTCTCACGTGAAAATGTTAAAGCGTATATGCAACATTTAGTAATAATTAACAATTCTACTTGATTATTTTCCTGTAGTTTACGGTTATTACAAGCATAAGAAAACAGTTTTTTCTTTGTGACGTTTCAGGAGAACACACGCTCCTTTCATCAGACATTTATTCTATAATTCTATCATGCAAGCAATGCGTACATACAAGAAAAACTATAATTCTACTTGAAATTAGAATATGAATTCGATCAGAATGCTGCATTACTTCTTATTATTACTGACTGTTTATGTTTGTTTGCACACTGCACAAAGAATGTGTGTATTGTCACCATGGGCGTCCGCAGGATTTTTTCCAGGGAGGGGCAAGCAAGGTATTTTCTTCAGGGAGGGGGGGGGGATGAACAAGGCATATTTTCCCCCATAATAGTGTTGTGCCCTCCAAAAACATTGCTTCAATATGAATACTTTCATGTTCGTGTAATAATTAACACACACATAATATTGTGGCTGAAATGAAATTATGGGTGTGAAATATAATTTTCGCTTGACTTTAATTTTCCATGGGGGGCCGTGGCCCCCCTTACAACCCTTTCCGGACGTCCATGAGTGTCACTTACATTATTCGTTCCCAGTGATTCACATGACAAAATATTGAACTGTCAAATATTTTATGTATATGTTGTAAATGTGAATTAGATAAGTAATTGTCAATATGTAATGTAAATTTATTGATTAATTGTCAATATGTAATGTAAATTGATTGATTAATTGTCAATATGTAATGTAAATTGATTGATTAATTGTCAACATGTAATTTAAATTGATTGATTAATTGTCAATATGTAATGTAAATTGATTGATTAATTGTCAATATGTAATGTAAATTGATTGATTTGCTTTATTTTATTTCGCTTCTTGTGCCACTTTTGGCTAATTTTCGAGGATGGGGATGAGTGACAATATGATGAAATTGATTAATGAACACACACAAACATCCATGCCCAGGCCAGGATTCGAACCCGGGCCCCCTGATGCCGTAGCACGATGTGCTAACCAGTCCGCCACGGGGGCCGGCATGTAATGTAAATATGCATACTTACTTTGTATAATTGGGTGCATAGACAAGGTCTAAAGCCAACAAATAAAAAAAATGATACACTTTGTAAATATTATGTACCCAGTAAATATTATGTATGCAGATTTCTGTAAATAAATGTATTTTTTGCTTGTATTTTAATAAAGTAATGCTGCCATAGCTATAATTAATATGGTCTGATGAGAAGGTAACCTCCTGGGTTGACTTCATGGAAATAGGCCACCTTGTAAGAAAATGACAAGGAACTTGGAGCTCGGTACTGGTACTATGAACAAAACTGAAGAAGACGAGAGCTAGTAATTACGCATATGAATGGAAAACAATGTAATTGTTTCCATGTGATTTCATTTATCTCAGTTCCTGATAATTTAAAAATGGAAGTAACAATATTTCCGGTTAGAATTGGCATATTTACGATTATTCAGCATTTCTGGAAATTTTGAAAAAGTAATATATTTTGGTAAGTGCTATTCGTTTAAGATGTAAATGAGAACCCATTTTCTTGAAACGGCAGATGTGACACATCTCACCATTGTGATTGATACAAAAGTGAATTACAACCCTCAAGTGGCAAACGAACGAATCAGGAAGACCATAGCCATCATTCTCGTTTGTTTATGCAACAGTCTCAGAGAGAACTGAAGGGGTAAGTTTAAAATACCATTTTCACCTGCATTGATAACGCACAATTATAGGCTACTACATTATCATTGCTACTAAATTATCATTTTTATCATTTTCTGGTTTATAAACACTTGAAATTGCACAACAAATTTATTTCTCTCTGACACACCCTTTATGCGCAACAGACCTCCCTTGTTAGAATATATTCTACGTGATCTCTCTCCCTCTCTGTAAGCACACAAACACACCCTATACCAGCCTATACAGTGGAACTCTGTAACTTTGTAAATAGATAATGTTTTGAAGCTCATACATAATCTATCAACACCCCTGAATTAAAACACAAGGCCAGTTGGAAGGTGGTATTTTTTGTTAGAAATATTTTTCTGTTTCAGCATACGTTCTGAAGTAGCATTAGCGAACAAATAGCATTACTAAAACACGGAAGAATCTATATTGAATTCATTCTCTTGTTCAGTTCCAAAACAAAAATGAATTATGAAATTGTGTACACAGTAATGGGCCTCAGAGATATTGTTGTGTTTATTGCTATCGCCTTGTACTCAATAGGTTTCCTGGTGGGAATGTGAAATCTCACTTTAACCACAAAGAAGATAATTATCTTCTCTGTGCTTTAACCTGTAGGCCTAGTCACAGCAGCTGTTCTGATTGTAAAGTGGCCTTGAACTTCTGTTTGTCAGGATACAAACTTAAATCAGCAATTTTTCATTAACTATTTAAAAAACGATGTCCTATATTTTTAAAAAAATGTTTTGTACAAAGCATATTTTGAAGTTAAATTACTAGTAAAACGGAAATGTGGTTCCACCCCCTTATTGTCGAGATACCGCCCTGCATTCCTTTAGCGGACACAAAGACACTCATACGTGAGCAACGAATGAGAGGAACCGATATGTTAGATGGAATAAAATCATGCTATTTCTATACAGTTTCTCCAATGGACATTCCTTAAGTACAACAACAATAATAAATTCTTTACGCTTTCCTGGCCACGAATGATGGTTACCAAACTGCTTTAATAAAGTTGCAAGGCCATGAAATGAGACATGAATGTAACAGATAGCTAATGTCGTGTGTGGAATTGATGTTACTATATTATTTGCTTAGTGCATCATGCGTTTACTAATTTAGATAAACTGTAAAATCTTGCCTCCAAATCCATACACACACACACAAAGGATACAGATTAGAGTACTGCATTGGACCACTTTCGAATATATAGAATATATAGAATATCAAATATAATTTTCAATGGGACAATAAATGTACAAATCATCATCATCCTTTGCCGTTTCCTGCCTCTGGCTGGGTCATCATAGAAGTCAAACCTCTCCATTTTTTTCCTGGTCTTCCACCACTCCTCTCTACCCACAGTGTTCCAATATTTTCCTCTTCTCCTAACACTCTCCGCTATCTGCTCTTTCCACCAACATCTTGGTCTCCCCCTTGGCCTTTCTCCACTTCAAAAAAAAATAATTTAAAACCCAGTGGGTTTTTTCATTAACTTTAGTATTTCAATGATTTCTGAAATGAAGGAACGTCATAGAGGTGTATACTAATGAAGATTGCATTTGAGATTCTTAGAATTCGATCACGACTGTCATTATAACTCGAGATTAATTTTGCTATATAAAATACACAACACTTGTAATATTGAAATGAAATAGAACGAAATATCAGAGCTCAGTACACCAATACAAACGTATAATGTTTATTAATAAATTACATAGGCCTATTACTTTACGTGCTTTAGACAAAAGGTTCCAATATGTATGTTGAACAGCAACGTATTTATGTTTGCTCAATATTGAATACATTCGTTACTGCAGTTTGTAAACCAAATAGCATAGAATTACATGATTACTACATTATTAGTTACAATAACACAACTATTACGTTCTACGTAACAGCGTATTTCTTGGAAAAATCAAACAAACAAAAAAAACAACAGATCGATTTATCGATTACGAAATTTAGTATTAAAAAATATTATTAAAAAAAAACAATCAGTTCTGTTTCTGGCGGTTGCATATACCTACCTTACCAATCAATATTTCGAGATTCTCTACACAGGGCCGTATTAAGACGAAATTGGGCCTTATGCTGCATACCGTCGTTCTGTACAACTAACTTTCAAGGTGAAAAATGTATTACCTGTGTCTAGGTGTCCGAAATTGGGCATCCAAATTTCATTCTAAGATTTATTTTCAGGTTAATATAGCAAAAGAAAAACTGTTCAGCTTTCGGAAAATTCTCGTCTGGGCCTAATGCTGCAGCATCAATAGCACCCACCTTAATCCGGCCCTGTCTCTATCATTTTATCATCCTCTTAATGTATCTCAACCATCTCATCTGTGCCTCATCTATCCTGTCCTGAAGCTTCACTACACCCACTGTCTGTCGGATCTCCTCATTCCTTGTTCTATCCCTTCTAGTCTTCCCCAATATACTCCTTGTCATTGTCCAAATCTCTGCTCCATACGTAATTATCACAGATTAATAAGATCGCTTACTTCCTATCTCTGCTTTGTAATCTGTGCGTATACCAAACCGGACATGTGGAGCCACCCTACGGCTGTTTCGAAACGTAAAGCGTTGTCATAGCAACCTCTCCGCCAATCATATCTTACTCTTGGCAGTGACAGTTGAATGCGTCTCAGCGCAATGATCCATTCCTGCTTTTATTTTCTGCTAATAATTCGGGACATATCTCGTAAGGTCGAATTAATTATTTTATATAAGTGCAATAAAATGTTCTACAAGGATAAATACCATTGTTCAGTTAATGCACGTTACGTTTGAATGATTTCTACATCTAAGTTACGAGATGGACAGAATAAGTAGCCCAGAAGCACAACATACGAAAATAATTTCAAGTTCCTGAAATTCCAGCACGTAAATCATTCCGTTGTGCATGAAAAATGGTCCGTGTATTATCTGTGGTAATAAGTATTTTTATGTCGTATTCTCCCTATTATGCGTTGCTTTTCTGACATTTTGGGCAAATCGCGATTTTATCTTGTGTAAACTCTACGGCGATTACTTTGTTCGTAGATCAATGCCTTTTACCCTTCCCTCGTCGTTGTTTATTTAGCATCGCATTTTTTCAATTTTAGGCTAATCGCGACGATGCTATGAAAAATTGATGACACAAAAAAGCTCTAACAGGGATTCGAACCCAGGACCCCTGCATTAACCGAACAATGGTATTTATCCTTGTAGAACATTTTTATGAACTTAAATAAAATAAATACTACGACCTTACGAGATATGTCCCGAATTATTAGCAGAAAATAAAAGCAGGAATGGAAGGGTGGGGTGAGCGGATCATTGCGCTACCCAAAGAGTTCTAAAGGGCGCTCGAGCCATATTGCAACATTTCCCAAATTGTCTCTTTCTCTTCATAACAATTGCTGCACAGTTTAACGTGGGTGGCAATGTGCAGGATACAGCACACTTAATATCAACAACTGTATCTGGTGCCGTCACTGTAATTTTCTCTCTTGTGTAGGCGTACCATATTCAATCGCAAGATGTAGACACTTCTGATTTACCAACGTAGAAAATTCCATTCATCTGTCTATGGCCTCATAAAACGAAAGACAAATGCATCCACTTTCTCTGCAATTGATATCAGTGGAGTACCCTGAGAGGTAGGGGGGGGGGGAATTTGAGGCTGAAAATGCCAGGGAAACAAAAGACAGGATTCAAAGGTTTTGTCTCAGGAAATAAGAATAAATCATAAAACGTATATTAAAAACTTCTGATGGAACATTAACGCTATTCATCTAACGAAACCATCACAAATCGGCTGGCGGCTTGTAGGTATGAAATATACTGGAATAAAAGATATATACATATAGTCAGTCAGTACTTGTTTTCCAAACTTAACCACCATCCTAAGAAAATTGGGGACCTACAAGTGAGTAGCGTAACCCAGTCTGGGAAATCTCCTATAACAGCTGAGGGTTCGATGTGCTGACCCTACGTCACCCCATTACTGGTTGAAGATCTCCACACCTCTAGGTAGGGTTGTGGGAGGCAGACTGGCAGTCAGTTGATAGGCCAAGGACCTTCCAGGGCTGTAGAGCAGTGGATCTCAACCTTTTTCAGTCGGGGACCCACCTTGAAGGATATTACACTTCATGGGACCCATAAGATGGGAACAAGCGGAATTACTTTGTAGGGGTGTGCACCTAGTCTATAATCATATATTTGCTCTTTTACAACAACACGGCCTGAATTTAAATTGTTAAAACAATATATCTAAGTAATTTAAGGTAATAGGTTTTTAAGACCCAGTTAACAAAGTTTCGAACCCAACTTCCCGACCCACCAAATGTCCCCTCAGGACCCAGGAGTTGGTCGCACCCTATAGGTTGAGAAACTATTCTGTAGAACCATGGATTATGTTATGCTGTAGATGAAAGTAAATATTTTACACTACAGTTAATTTCTATCACAACTTACATTCAGTGTTCTGTAGATGAAATAGTATTTTGGACAATACGACATAGAAACTAGTTCAGTGCCATCTGCCATGAGAGAATAGAATAAAATAATAGTTATGAGTGACACAGCTCATTGGGGAAGTTATCAAACAGAATAATTTCTGGAATAAAATTGTAATTGTTTTAATTCTATCAGTCTATTTCTCTGTAAAAACTACTATGATAATGAATAGTTATAGGAAAATAGAAGAAGAAAAGGTCACACCTTACACAAGTTAACCTAGAATGAATATATAGCAACCACCCCATCTCGAAGTTGTACCTATATGGAGACGCATAGTGGTTCGGATCCCACTTTAAACTGTAGTTCCAGTCCCGATTGGCCTTACTGTGAATAAAATTGACTTAAAACACCAAATCAATCAATCAATCGAAGTTGTATGAAATTTCACTTTTCTGGTTTGCATGAGAGTAATTTTAACCCATTTCTAAAAACGTGTGAATGTTTGTAAGATATATTATTAACTAATCACTGCATGCTTATTCATTTTAGTATTTGTCAAAAATCCCTAATTTTTAATCTAGAATGGGAGTAGGAGTATGTCATACAAGCGAGTTTTGTTCGAAGTTACTTACTGGAACCACTCTACATATTGACTACAATTTCATCATATGGCATTACATATTTCATAGTTACACAAAAATCTGGACCCGAAATATGAATGTCTTAGAATAAAAAACAAAGCAGTCATTGAGTATGTAGGATCAAGCTAGATAAGCACACTCCCAGCCCCCCACTCCTAAACACACACAATGGAATTAAAAATACACCACTGAAAGATCTTATCCTGCACAGATATGTATTTTATATATTCATATACTTAATACAGTACTGAAGATGATACAATCCATGCATTCAGAATAAATATTGCACATGAATTTTTTAAAGCTAATTAAAAAACAAAAGAAATGTGCAAATTTCCAGCTGATGACAAAGAAACCAACAGTATTTTTTGCAGTTTAAAGAGATTTCACACCAAAGTGACATGTGACATATGCCACTTGGAAATGAACCAATGAACAGCAACATTTCACTCATAGTGGATGCCATATTGACAAAATCCCTGCTACTTATAAATAATGTCACATATGTTTCTAGTCAGTCTAAAAGAAAGTGAACATAAAGAGTTCTTTCAAGCTTCACACTATCAGGTCGATCATTGGTGCATGTTTCTCATATCATCCCTTCCATCAAGAAGTAAATTTAACTTGCCCTCGTATTGAACATAGGTGTCTCACTCATGATGATTTGCTGCAAGGGCTAGACCATCCAATGTGTCATGTCTAAATGTTAAGTGATTGGCTTATTCCTACCTAATGTGTAGATTATACTTTCCTCAAACTTTTGATCTTACCAATTATTGACCAGGTTGGGAGATAATGAAAGCACTTTAAGAAATGTCATTACCTTTTTGAGAAAAGCTGGGCTCTTATACTGTCTCTGAGAGGAAGTTCGTAGTTTTGTGTATATCCTTTGCAAGTCTTTATAACATTTCACTTTCAACCTTTCTCAAGGGGCTCTTCACACTCATTTTTTAACTCAGGTATGGGTTCGATACCTGGTGGAGACCCAGTGTGTTTCGGATCCCACTTTAAACTGTAGTTTCAACCAAATTAGCATTTCTGTGCATAAAGTAGACCTAAAAGAACAGTTCAAACTCAAGTAAGGATATTAGATAAGAGGATTCTTCCTCACATACATTGAATGGCCCAATATGGTCATTATGCCTACAAGTCCCAAAATTTATTTCAAGCATCTTACTTCCAATTACAGATATAAATTATATTGTTAGCATTAAACATATGGAATATAAAGTAAAAGACTAAAAGAAATCCTTAAAACCCTACATCAAATAATTTCCACTGTATTGAATATTATCATAATATTGTTAATGAAATTCCATTAGACAAACCATTGTGTCATACTGATAGGTTTCTTGGTCGGACACTCACTATGGTGACATGTTAAATTCACCAAGAATGAATTTACATGATGAAATACTCCAGAAGAAGAGAACAGTTTCAGAGTAAGTACATTACTCTTAATGATTTAATACTCATACTGTGGAAATGTAATACATTATATTCTATTGCTAATAACAAATGTAAGGGAAAATAAACAAACACGTTGTTATTCAGGTACATATATATTTATTGTATATATATACAATATATTTTGCATAAGGTATGATAATCTCTTTGAGGTCCTACAGACTTTCACTGGAATAAAAGTTACTGAAATTAGTAAAGCATCATTAACACACTCAACAAACATTTCCATAGTAGGTTCACATATGTGCAGTCTCAAACAGAAAAATATGTGCATTTTATTTCCTTTAATCAAACTTTTCAAATATTTTACAGGACTGTTTAGCTGAAAATCATATCTTTTTCATCCATCCTGCTTGGAATATTTAGTGAAACATTAAATACATTTGTTTCTAACATCCTCAAGCAATGTATCGTGTTGTTAGGTGTTATGTACTTTAAGCAAAATTTATCTCTAAAGCATATATTTTTTAATGCAGAAAAGGGAAAATACAATTTCTTATGCATGAGCCACATAACTGATGACAATGTTATTCCATAAGAAATGCAATATACTTACTTGGTTCTACATCTGGGTATGCATCATGCACTAACTTATTTCTATTACAATTCATAAACATTTTCTCTGAAAAATTGTCTCCACAAACTCTGTAACTTTTGTATGTTTTGTGCCTCAAGTCCTTTCGCCATATTTTCTCCAACTATATCTCAGCTCTACGAGAAAAATAAAAGACGAAAAATTATTTTAGAAACATATAACTATGCAAGACAAAGCATTCTGCATTTTATGTCACTCAAAAAAGATAAATTCCAAGATGCAAGAGTTGTTAGTGAGCTAAGGTCAAAACGTGTCAACAGAAAGAAAAGTTACTGAAAATCATATGCATTAGATCACTATCTGTATCTGTTGAATAAAGTAGTGTCAAATGTATAAGGGTCCATTCTATCATAGCTCCTTCAACAATTGCGCAAAATCTTATGAGCTTGTCACCATTCAATTGATTTATTTTTACTCAATTTTCACATTATTTCTCATCGTAACTACTTCTTATGGCACCATACAGTGTGTGGTAATGCAAATAAAAAAATATTATAGATATTGCACTAAACTTCCTAACATATGAAGCAAAGTTTTACCACATTATCTTTTAGAAAGAGTCCCTGAAGCTTACTGCCTAACCTACAACTGGCTAACAATGCAATTTTTGTCATTAAATGGATCATGGAATCTATTCCCGGGAGTGCTTTCAAGAAAAATGTTATGACACAACATATTTCTGAAGAAGATACCAGGACAGGAAATATGTCAACAAATCAAATTCACCCATACCATCTAGTAGATCAAAGCCCATGACCAACAACAAGAGCTATTACAGCAATAATATTAACTACAGGTATAATTAGATGATTCCATCAACAAAATATATTATTATTAATAATAGGAGTAACATCCATAATTCTGTAGGGTTGGATTAAATCACATAGATTAAAATGCGATTTGAAACACAAAATCTTCCTCCCATGGCACCAGTGAGAAAGGATTTTTCTTTACAGTAACACATGAGTAAATGTTCGTAAAATATTTTGCATATATTGCACATGTAGGTTAGTTACACTCATTTCGTTTCCAAAACTAGTGATTACTAATGATTTGGTTCAATGTATGCTTTCGTAGTTAGGTTAGGCAGGCCAGGTTTGGTTCTCTTAGCATTATAAATAAATTACCTAAATTCATTTTACTAAGGTTCCGATTTACTTCTACATTAATTCCCACTAGTCTACGATACTTACAGTCCCTTGTCAATGGAAAATACATTGTCCTTGGGAAGCGTGCAAGCTTGCGTAAGGTAATTTTTAAGTTGTTTTTTCAACAAATATAAATATTTTTTTAAAAAAAAATCCAAAGAGTGCTAATTACTTTAAGAAAGGTTCAAATTTCGTGTGACAATGATTGCTAAAATTCTACGATAATTAGTCTTCCTGCTAAGAGAATTTTTTAAAAAATCATAGAACGATAGGAACCGTTACCTTAGGTGTCATTGCTTTAATATTTACACACTTTTTTCATCTCCTGTACATGTTGACAAAGTTTTAAATGCTAGAAGAAATACACTTCATGCAGAAGCGAATAGGAGTGCGATAACTTGCAACTTTCTGCATTATAACATGCACAAATGAGCTTTTCCGAACTTCAAACAAACTTCAAGTCGTTCCTACTATTCTCGTTGGCTTCTTATCCTCCTGTGTAACTTATAAATAACATTAAGTTACAAAATCGAACCTTTAATCTTTCAGACGTTTTTTTTTAACAAATGTCCTTTTACTTAAATGAAGCAAAATACAGAATACGAAGACATGCTAGGAATTATTCTCCGTGGAAACTAACTTTATGGAAATTATTTTTACATAAAGAGCGAACAGAATTCATAAATAACTAACCTTTCAGGATATGACAGAACACGAACACAGCTCTGGATTCCTCTTCTGACAGTTTTTACAATAAAAATCTGCACAATAAGCCATTGTTTTTATTTTTTGTTCTTCTACATCCTTATTAAAATAGTTAGTGTACGTCCATGACAGATCATATGGAACGATGTTACGTCATGTAGAACTAGTGACTTTAAAAATACGATTTTTCTTATACATGTTTAAGAAGGGAAAGGCATTTAATAAAATACAAAATCACGTACAAGTGATCATCATTGATTAATAGATTCATAAACTAAATTTTTAATGAGAAAATTAGGATTTAGCATCGATGGTGGTGCCGACTGGTAGCTGGTTAATTCATGCACGAACAAACGAATTCCGAAATTAACCTTATTCGGATTTTTGCACCAGTGCGGGAGACCTGTAATTATTGGCACATAGTATGTGTTATATATTACCTTCTTGCATTTCATCGTACAAATATATGTGTAAAAATTCGTCCTGGTAGTTTCAGCCCATAATCATCTATTCATTTTTATATATTGCTATATACAGGGTGACTGGTAATTAGATGTATTCCCTGAAAGGGGTTAAAGTAGAGACAATTTGCAATAAATTTGACCATATGATACCCCATCCGAAAATTAGTAGTTTTCGAGATAATCGAATTTCAATTGTTTTTTTTAAAAACAAAAAATCTAGTATGTAAAATTTGTTGATCCACAATAATCTGAGTAAAATCCTGATAATTAAAAAATATAGATTGCCCCTCGTTAATCTGAATTGATCTGTGGGTGTTCAAATTATTGTTTAAATTCTGAATGACAATAAATTGACCTGTACCTGATATTAAAATACCATTACGTGTTCTAATAAACTGAAAAAAAATTGTTGTCAGTAATAGACTTCACTTCAAAATTACAAAATTTAAAATTATTAAACAAAAATAATTCTTCCAAGCATATTCTGAATTCTGTTTAAATTTAAAGAAATTATTTTGTTGTGAACCCTTTAAAAATATATATAAAATTCAAGTTGCGCAAAGAAAGCTATTAGCATCCTAAGAGGTTGCTTTGGCAAGCCTCTAACGGCCTCCTAAAAATGATAGGCTGGTGCAATTTGCCATGGTTCATTAATACAATGAAAAAAGAAATCAGTAAATGCTACTTCGGACTTTTCGTTGAAACTCCAGGCGGTAACAAATATAGCATCAGGGACTTAAAGGAGTTCAAATTTTTAAACCCAATAAGAATAATAATAATAAAAAACTTTCTCAATTCCAAATTTTCTTTAAACAAAAGAAATTTAACCACTCAAAACTTCTCGAGTCCGCCGTATACTTCAAGTCACTTGGTCTTATAGACCCGCCGCGGAAAAAAATATACTTGATTCATATAAGAATGATGTGTCAATCCCTTAGGTTTGTCCAAACAAAATAGTTCGAGAAAAGTTATGCAATAAAATATAAATACAAATAACTAGTTATTACCTACTGTACTAAAATTAACACAAAGTTAATCAGTAAGAAGTAATGAATTCATTGCTGCATCGTCGAATAAGGTGCAAATTGGGTAAGTGAACTAAATTTCTGATAACAATAATAATAATAAATATGCTACAATTTTTAAGATTATAACAATTGTGGTAGTCCACACTGTTAAAATTTGGAAAGGCTAACGGTGCTGTGGCGACTTTTGCCACACATTCCTGTGCTGATCGCCGAGGCTTATCCTGGGCATGTTGCTGGAAATTTTGATTAATCTTTGTGCATAAAATGCTAAAATTGCCCTTTTATAAAAATTTCCCTGATTTCTATCGAAATTTCGTTTGGCTATATCCTGATTCTAATCAAATGCGAGTCGGTTTCCCAAAAAATTACTTAAAATAAATATATATTTATTTTAAACGGGAAAATTTTGCAAGAATACCTCAAAAAAATCTCTTGTCTTGTTGTTCCTCTGTTAAAATTATTGGTCGTGATTAATCGTAAGTGCATAAATGCGACGTTTACGGCAAAATTTGATCTATGTAAAACAAAAATATCCCTAACATTGTTGATATGAGATTCTATCGTGAAAAACAATTTTTGATAGCTATAACCTTAACTAAAACTGGCCCCTTTAAAATGCTATGAGTGAATGCCACTGGATCGGAAAATATGCAGAGTCTAAAGTTTTCGTTGTCTTCTCCATGTGAATTCTTGGCTGTGCTAAAAGTACTCGGGAAGGCTTCAACGCGGAGAAAGGAATGCGTTGACAACAGATATTCAAAGTTCTTGCAGAGTTGCATTTTCGTGGTCTCTTGGAATCAACTGAGCTGAGTTCTCTACAGCGACAGCAAGGAAGGCTTGCCGGCTGGCGGCCAGGTTCGGGCGACTTCGTGTTCCGTCGGAATAGCGGGCGAAAAAATTGTCGCATCGGGCAACTTGGAGGGGCGGAGGGAAAGAAGAAGGAAATGGAGCGCTAAGATTCGCTGAGTCCCTGCGTGACACGTTAATGTTGACAAAACTTTAAATTACTACGAACAAAGTTTAGTAAGAGCTGCGAGAGTCGAAAGAATGTCAAGGAATTTGAAATGAGGTAGTAGGCGGGGCGGGGAAAAGAAAAATTGTCGCTCTGTCAGCGACCGGCAACAAAACTCGAACACTTCCGTGATCGCATAATAACGACGACTTGGGAAGGTGCAAGCAAAATAAGAGACTAATAAACCTTACATAAAATACAATCAGACCTCAATAATGGATCCTAACTTACAAAAAAATAATACGTAATAAATATAATAAAATTTATTACGCAAACGTGTAGTCGTAAAAAATATGATCAGTAAAAGATGCAACAGGTTCGGAAACCTGAGAATTTGGCTTACTTTCTACTTTTTAAATAAAACTTGGAACTTTTTCGACTTTTGCTGTAGGCTGGCTTACAAATAAATCTTTAACTTTTGCAAGTGGCTGGACACAGGGCAAACTATTCATTTCACTTTCAACTTTGCGGCTGTTCTGAACAAAACTTGGACCATTGCTTACGGCAAACTTCTGAACTCTATCTTTGACAGATACAATATTTTTAGGCAAATCTAAAACGTCGTCTTTGGTAACTAATATATTTCGGGACAAATCTTGAACTTCTTCTATTACACTTTGCTGAATAATAACGGACTGAGGAAAGGGTGGAAGTATTGGCGGGTGAATTATTTTTACCGGTACCACTTGAACAAGTGTTGTAACGTCATCATAAAGCTGTTCCACAGACGGTGGATCACTATTAAATTCACTTAAAGCTAATTCGTTGGTACACTCATGGTCATAAGTAATAGATTTCTTGCGTTGACATTTACAGTAACAAATTACGAAAATAGTAAAAATACTAATAATAAATGTTGCTAATAATAAACTTGTAATAATAATATGAGGATAATCAAAGGATTTTTTCAGCAGATAAATAAAATTTGAAGCTTTTACGTATGGAAGAAATCCGTTTAACATAAATAAAATCGCAATGATTTTCATGTTGCTTAAACAACAAAACAAACAGTTCTTCAAAACTAAAACGTACTTTAAGCCTGCCTAATTTAAATTAGTAGGTATTTTAACTCAACTTATTTATTTCTTAATCTAGGCTCAATTTATCTGATTAATTTATTTACCTGATATAATTTATTTATTCTCTAAATTTTTTAGCACTGTTTATCTTATCTTATTTTAAAATTTACTGCAAACTTATCTTATTTAATTTCAGGTGCTTTCTTTATTTTTAAATACTTAAAAAACAATCAAACCGAACTGAAGTTCAAGGTAATGGAAAAATTGAGACTGATTTACTCCTGAATACCTAAAATAGAATAATAATTATTATTTATGCGATCTTTAAATGCATTAAAATAATAACATCACTAAAACTTGAAGAATCTATAATTCTCTCAACTCATTCTAGAATATGCTTAGCATATTATTGTGGCAAAGTTTGAACTAAAACCGTTGTGGTTTAACCATAATCATTCTGCGATTGCAGAATGGATTTCCAGAATTTTGGGCTAGATCCAATATCCGAAGGAAAATACTTGTTATTGGGCCGCAACAAAATCTTTACGTCGACGTCTACATATTCATATAAAATAAATATTCTCAATAACTGGTGCTTAAAATAAAACTTTGCTAATATAAGTGTATACCTTCTTCTGAAGTGTAACTATAAATTTTTAGTGATGTACTTGCAGAGCTAGTATTTTTTAATACTGCAAAACACTTTATGTGCCTAAGGCACATTATTAATTAATAAGTCTGCTTTTATTTAACATTATTAGTGCCATTTTTATTATAAATTATTATTATCTCACGGGAGTGAAATTTAAAATATTAAACCTGTTATTCACATCAATTTTCATTTTTAGTGACCATTATCCATGCGTGAGTCCGCGTTATCCCCCTGATGACCTTCATCTTCATCTTGACCTGTCAAGTTCTCCTCGCCTTCATCGTCATCAGGCGCATAATATTTTTTGAGTCTCTGGACGCCAATGGAGTCCACTATTGTCTTGCCTCTCTTGTTTTGGAATTCCACCAGGTATGTGTTAGGATTCTCTTCTCGAATGACTGTGGCCAGACCCTTGTAAATACCCGAAAAGCACCGTGCGGTACCAATTTTCTGGGTGCTGTCAAAAATTAATACTTCATCACCTGGTTGAAATATGAGCTGTTTCCTCTTTGGATCATAATATTTCTTCAATTCAACGTGTCGCTTTGCCAAGTTATCCGTAGCATTGGTTCTTGCTTTTTCCAATACTCGAAACCGTACATCATTCTCCACATTTTCACAGCTGGATGTGTGTAATGCAAGCTCCCAGGGCAGAGTAGGTTGAAATCCATATACCAAATAAAATGGGCTATACCGCAAATTCTGATTCTTTGTCGTATTAAAGCTGAACACACTTGGTTGTAAATATTGCACCCAATCAGTGTGTTTTGAATTAACATAACATTTCATTATACTCTATAATACGTCGTGATTGCGTTCCTGATGCCCTATCGAATTATGTAAACCTACTGGCGAAAACTTGATGGTTATTCCCAATTTGTTGCCAAGTTCCTGAAAAAGCTTAGATTTGAATGCTGAACCGCGATCGGTATAAATATCTTGTGGCGTTCCATAGCGTAATACTATCTCTTCATACACAAATTCAGCTGCTATACTGGCCGTACAATCTGAAACTGGTTTGGCTATTAAATACCGGGTCCCAAAATCTGTTGCGGCAATTATATATCGGTGACGAAGGTTTGACGAGGACCTGAAAAGTCTAGGCAAATTCGCTGGAATGGCTTCTGTGCGCGAAAAGTACAAAGTTCTCCTACTGTTGGACCTGGACGGCGTTTATTCTGCTGGCATGTAATGCATTCCCTAATTTTCCTTTCTATAAATAATTTCATATTCGGAAAATAAATTCTTGGTAATGCGACATTGTAACATTTGGTAAATCCAAGGTGAGAGCCTCCTATGGGTGAAGCGTGGAGGTCTCAATCACAGAATCACGTAACGTCATTGGTATGCATAACAATTTCCTGGTAGTGGCTCCTAATTTCTCCTGTCTATATAATAAACCATCATTCAATACATGATGATAAACCTGCCTCTGGATGGATAAAGGTTGCGTTCCATCGTCCTTGTCTGGGTCCTCCAAAATTTTAATAATTGGGCCAAAAAAGGAATCCTGGCTCTGATGTTCCGCGACATCTGTGGTTGCATCAAACAATGTAAGTGTCCTGGATTCAGGAAAGTCCTCTTCAATGTTGCCATCTTCTATATTTTCTCCACATTCTCAGCTGAGGGGATCGGCGATGTTTTCTGTTGTTTTAACATGTATAGGAGTGAATAAAAAATCCTCCAAAAGGTTACTCCATCGAAGAAGCTTTGAGCTTAAATTACGGGATGTCCTAATATACGTAATTGCTTTATTGTCCGTGTGTAAATAGAAATGGCGTCCCACAAGAAAGAACCTAAATGATTTTAAAGCATATAAAATTGCTGTTAATTCTTGTTCAATTACACTCAATCTTTTTAGTATCCGTCAAATTTCTACTACAATATGCACACGACAAGTACTCTCCTTCTGCATTGGGTTGCATCAACACGCCACTGACAGCGTGAGATGAAGCATCGGTAAACACCTTGGTGTTCTTCGCTGGATCGTAAGGTAACAAAACAGGTGCAGTAATTAGTGCTTCTTTTAATTTCTCAAATGCTGGCTGTTGTTCAGGACCCCATGTAAATTTCTTACCTTTACGGATTAAACCTTGTAATCGCAATGCAATGGCAGAAAATTTTTTGACGTACTTCCTCACGTAGCTGCAAAGACCTAAAAACATTTTAACCTTTTTTGTGGTGGTAGGAATTTTATAATTCTTAATGGATGATAATATCCTGTCGCTGATGCGATACCCATATCTGCCCACATTGTGTCCTAAAGCAATTGTCTCGTAGTATCCAAACGAACATTTAGGTACAGCGAATTTTAATCCGGCAGATCGTAAACATTGGAACATTTTTTTCTAAATTCACTAACATATCCTTAAATGTATTAGCAAATACAAACATGTCGTCAATATAAAAGGCAAAATTATTATCATTCATGCCCGCTGTAGCGAGCTGGACACACAGGGTCATCGCCGCGGGAGATGTCACATGTCCCATGGGTGTAAAATTCATAGAGAATTGTCCCTTAGCTGGTATAGTAAAGGCAGTGTATTTTTTTATTCTTCTGCTAAAGGAATCTGGAAAAATCCTTGTTTAAGGTCTGCACTACAGTAGTAGCTCTTACCGGCCATATTATGTAAAATTTCTGAAATGTTTAATGTCGAAACTGCATCAAAAACAGACCTTTGAGTAACCGAAAATCCTGCACCATGCGGTAAACACCTGATTTCATCTTAACAAGGAAGACTGGGGAATTGTAGGGAGAGGTTGTAGGACTGATGACTCCTGCTTCTAGCAAGTTGTCAATTTGCTGATTGATTTCCAAACGCAGGTGTACAGGTATAGGGTAGGCTGGGACGTGAAATTCCGAATCGTCTTTTAACTTAATACGATGCGTATAATTTGTGGCACAACCAATGTCCTGCTCAGACCATGAAAACACATCTACTTAACTCTCTAATAATCGTGAAAGTTGTAACTTCTGATCGGGTTCTAATGCTGGGTTAATATCAAATTTTGTAATGTCGTGCACTGTTTTTGTCATGGTGCCAGTTTGCTTGGTCACCATAACGTTAGGTCCTTCGTCACCTGCAATATGACGCGAAGCTGGGACTGGATTTTGCCATGCCTCTGCGGTACCTAAGCTTGCCCCTTTCCTAATTTTACTTTTGTAAGAGTTTGGGTTGGTAATCCAAATTAAAAATGACTCCGGATTTACAATGGCTCGGGGCACAATTAAGCCCGTGTCCATTTGAAACTGCAAATCTGGTTGTAAATAAGATAAATTCTGATTACTAGAATTTGTCAATTTGACAGGAATACACAAGTGAGACCTAGGTTTTATTCTAATTTGTCTGGAAGTTACAAATTCTGGCACATATACAACCTTGGTGACAATGAAGTTCGACCAGAAAGGAATACGTGATAAAAATGAACAGAGGCATAGGCGGTGGAATGGGTGACCCGCAGAAGTGACGCATGTGTGTAAGAGGAGGCGTGTGAGCAGGCAAGAATCGTGATCTCAGCATGTTGCACCCAAGGTCACGTAAAGAACGAAAACGGGGAATTATACGCGTGACATTGAACTTCGACCAGGTATAAGACCCATACGGCAAATTCCAGATAGTGGCGCATTCGACGGAAGCATGACGTCACGGACACGATAAGGGAGTCCGCCGTATATAAGCGCGTGCTGTGCACCGAGGAACCGCAGTGCATCATCACCATGGCCAGGGGCAAACCTATTGACAACACCGTGAGGAGAAGAGTGGTGGAGTTGCAACGGGATGGACTCAGTGAACGGGAAATAGGGCGCCAACTGAACATACCCAAGTCAACCGTCCACTGCATCATCAAACACCACCAAAATACGGGTACTACAGAGCCAGGTAAGGCCCCCGGTCGAAAACGCCTGCTGAGCGTGCATGACCTACGGATATTTAGGCGCTATATTCAGACCAACAATCATGTTTCTGTAACCGAATTACGACTGTGGACTCGAGAACGCTTTCACATTGAAGTGTCAACCAGAACCATTCGCCGTTACCTACAGCGATGCGGTTACCGAGTGTAGAAGGCGAAACGTAAACCCTTCCTTTCCATGTTGAACAAAGGCAATCGACTACGGTGGGCACGAATGTACCGGGGATGGACATTACGGCAGTGGAACAAGGTTTTGTGGACGGACGAATCCATTTTCAATGTTGTGTACGGGAAAATACGGAAAACAGTCATTTTTCTGAAGGAGGAACAGAATGAAGCAAAATGTTATGCACGTCGGGTAGAGAAACCTGCGTCAGTGATGGTATGGGGATGCATGACGGCATCTGGGGTTGGCCCACTACACGTCCGTGAGGGCATTGTGAATGCACACGCCTATACACGCATACTGGAGCGGCATCTTCTAACAGTGCGAAGGCACCTGTTCCACAGGCGGCGTCTCATCTTTCAACACGACAATGCCAGGCCTCATACAGCGCGGCTGACAAGAGAATGGTTGACTCGCCATCACGTGCGAACTCTGCCATGGCCACCATCGAGTCCCGACCTCTCGCCCATTGAGAATGTGTGGCGTGTTCTTAAGCGACGTGCGCAACAGAGGGGACCCACGACAGTGGCTGCTCTTATCGCCTGCCTGCACGACGAATGGCACCGCATCGATGTGGAATACCTTGAACGACTCGTCCGCAGCATGCCCCGACGCATTGCCACAGTTATTCGCCCACGGGGCGGCGTCACACCGTGGTAAACAGGATGCCCTCTAACAGTGGTCGAACTTCAATGTCACGTGTAGATGGACGAAAATGTTTTATTTTGTGTGGACACCATACATTACTGCGTTGCAGCAGAAATTTATGTTTTCCTTTGTTCCATGTAGCCTGCTGAATAAAATATGGTCAGCATATGCATGTGTTCTCCTTCTTTCACAACGCACTCCTATATTTGTGACTGGTCGAACTTCATTGTCACTAAGGTTGTATATCCCTGATCAGACTAGCAACTTTTATGGATACGTCAAAGGTTTTTCTGTCTTCCGTCCTTAACTGGTTCCGCGGAGGAGTTCCAAATCTCCTCAATGTGAGTCGATTCTGTTCAAAATCCAAATTTGCTTTATGAGCTCTTAAAAAATCATTACCCAAGATTGTCCCATGTTCAAAATTTGGAATCATCCGAAAAGGGTGGGTAAAATTGCGGCCGTTTATTGCAAATGTTAACAGGACAATCTCTTTAATTTCAATTTGTTCCTGTGCTACTCCCCTTATGCCCGTATGAATTTTAAAACGTTTGGCAGTTGAAGGAATACCTCGATCACTAGTAACTGATACTTGGCTCCCGGAATCCACAAGAAACCTCTGACGTTGTCCCCCTATCACTGTGTTAGTATATATAAGTTCCTCATAGGGGAAAGTAGAGACTGAAATTTGTTTTCCTACAAAATCTGCACATACGTCTCTTCTATGGGCAGTCACCGCTCGTTTAAAGCCTCCTTGTTCTGAAAACAAGTGGCTGCCGAGTGATTGGGATAATTACAAATAGAGCAGCGTGGTCTCTCCCGTTGCTCTTCCCTACATTCCTGGCCTCGCCCTGCTGAGGATGAGGAACCCCTCGAGTTCTGTCCGCGGAAGTTTCCACGTCCTCGCCATTGTTGGGCATTGCCATATCGTCTATTTATTGCGATCTGAATTATTATTATTAGGGCGTGCATTTCTATACTCCCTATTATACTGTGGTCGTCTATTATTACCCCGGTAGGAACCTCTATAATTATTTCCTGACTGATAATTGCCTCTATAATATGGTTCTCTAAATTGCCTGTCCAGATGAGTCGGTGCTAGTTGCTGTTTTTGATTGTCAATGCTATCTAGTCTAAAAGTAAGACGAGCTAATCTAGCTTCCAAACCAGTTTCCTGAGCCTGGGTTTGAACCTTGTTACTTTGAGGATTGTTAGCTAATTTCAATTGTTCGACCTCCTTCTGCAAGGCATTGAATCTTGCATCGACCTCTGAAGTAGGTCGCAATTGTGCAGACTCAGCAGTAGCCAGATTGTTATTCTGCAATAAAATCTGCTGCTGTTGCGAGAGTGTTGGTGCGCTGTTCAAAGGAAGGAATAAACTGTCCCTTTGATCTTCGCACCTTAGCTCTTTCAACTTGCGCTGCCTCATCAAAAACTGAAGCTTTTCAAAGGATTTTAAGTCCTTGAGCAACCCATGCACTGACTCGTATTCCTTATGATGGATATCTTTCATGTAATCCTAAAATGATTTTTTTGATCTGTTGATGAACTCCCATTTTGGGATCTGCTTTAAGTAAAAGTAGCTGCTTGTCCCGAACATAATTTGTAACTGGCTCAGTTTCCTTATGTAACCTGTATCGCATTTGTTCCTCGATCTGGAGTTGATCCAAGGACCCTGTACATTCGTCTTTAATTTTTTGTCTTAAATTCTCATAAGAACTTTCTTGGTTTTCTTGGACGTCTTTCCAAACCTGAAACCATCGCAACCCTGGGTCGGCTAAAAGGCCTGGGAATATTTCCTGCTTTTTGGTACTGTTCCAACCATTTAAAATGGCAAGGCTATCTACTTTTTCCAAAAAATTTGATACATCTTCCCCAGCTATCCCTTGAAATGGGATACCCTCTAAAATTGTTGGGGGAACAAACTGAGACTGAACCATAGTTGCAAATTGTGTTGGGCCTAAATCTCTAAAATCCTGACATTGTTGCTCTAATTGTTTTTCATATTCCTGTTTTTCTAATAATTGTCGCTGAAGGCGTCTAGTTAATATTGGGCTACGTTTAAATTTGGGGATTGAACTTGCAGTTGGACCGCTGACATCGAAATTAAAACTCGTAGTCCCTCGTGCTATGTCTAATAACTTTCCAATGTTTCATCAAGTTCATCAGCAAGGTAAAAGCTCGACATCTATCATGGCATATATAATAAAAATTTCCCATTCGGTTAAAAAAAAACCTTTAAGCCCTATGTATTTTCAAAATCAAATATGGCAAGGACATACTAAAAACATTAAACAAATTAGCAAAAAACAATTTGGGGTGGGGTTACATTTAAAACAATTTTCCAACTCATTTCCGAAAAAATGGATGAAAGCCCTAAGCATCTCTCGTCTCACTTCTGCTCCACTGCTCTACTAACCTCTTTGCTCTCCTCAATTCCAATCCAAAGTCCGTCCCCTCTCAGCTTGCCTCACCTCTATATTAACTAGGCCATGAAGCTCTTTCTCCATGCCGAATCGTGTTTTTAATTGCCACTATGCAAACCGCTGACTCCATAGGCAGAAGAAACTACCTATTTCCTGAATACCTCAGGAGGTTTGCATAGCACAACAGTGTGCATTGTTTACATGCCTCAGAGGTTGAGATAACTGAGATAAACAAGTGAATGCCCTGGTCAACATGAAGCATTCAGAGAGGCTTTTTAAAATAAACATATAATCTTAGGGATTGATACGAATTGAGAAAAAACTGCTCATTGTATGGAACTTATTTCAGCGTTTTCTGATAGCTAACAAATAAGTGGTTCGTTGAAAAAAAAAGTTTTTCCCAAATAACAATCACATGTAAGTAACGGGTGGGTCTAAACTTACAAGTGATGATAAAAAAATGTACTCTTAGTTTACTTGGCAACGTATTAATAACAAAAATGGTATGACACGAAGCGTACAAATTACATAAATTACTTCCTTGTGTCATCTGCTATCCAACAAGGTACAAATGTTGCCATGAATCACATTTGTGTACAAGAAATAATACTTCATTCATCTTCATGTGAATGGAATCAATGAATAATACAATTAAAGAACATTACACATCTTGCTCAAAGTGGGCACCTCCGTTAAGATCCTCTCCCTGAGCTCTTCTTGCAAGTTTACCGGTGTCTTGTCATGTGGCTCCAAAAGTAAAAGTCGCAAGGCGTCAAATCGATCGGGGGATCAAGCTGGCCAGTCATCATGATGATAAATCATGTCACGTCTTGTAGCTAGAGGCACATCCTCCAACAACATTGCCATCCCGTTCCTCAAAAAATGTTCATTAGTGATGCCATTTAAGATTTGGAGCAGGAAAAATGGCTCGATCAAATGATTGTTGATTACGCCCATCCATACTTCTGCCTGGGCGTGCGACAGTGGCTGGATAAAAATTACACAAAGAAATGGATTGGCCGAGGCGGCCCGATTCCCTGGCCGGCTCGATCCCCCGATTTGTCGTCTTGCGACTTGCCAATAGCAAGAGTGCAACGTTGTACAGTTAAGAAACTGCGGCGAGCAAGTTAAGCGCCGTGTTCTGTAATTTTTTTGCGTTCAAGAAGTTCTTTATAAAACTCGCCACTTTAAGGTTCATCAAGGCATGGGACACGACATTATGAACCTGACTGTCCAAATCCCATGCATTTCCGTCGCCTACAGCCCGAGATATCGTTTCTCGAAAATACAAGGGAAACAGCGCATCTCTACACACACACACAATGACCCTTCGTTTTCCTTCAGTGTTCCGTCTGTTTGTTTTTTTATTTGCCACCTTGTTATGAACCCCGCTGACTTGTCTCTTGGTAAAGCTATGGGAGTTAAATTCGGCTGAATACGAACAATGGCCCTTCATTGTCGTGGGCGTTTACGAACATTGCGAGTCTGAGTCACTTTCAGTTCAGCGTAACAAGGAAGGTGTAAGATAATTGTACTCGTACGCCACGAAGGACAGTTGTGAGACGATTCAATATGGCCCTTATTGATTGATTAAATGTTGGTTTATTTTACTTCGCTTTTCTGCTACCTTTGGCTAATCGCAAAGATGAGGATGGATGATGATATGATGAAATTGTTGAAGGGACCAAACACCTATGCCCGGGCCGGGATTCGAACCCGGGACTCCTGGCGTCGTAGCGCGCTGTGAAGTCCAGCCCTTATGTTCGATAGTTATGCAATAGTGTGTGTTCCGCGAGTAATACTTAAAAATTTCGCGCCGGCTCCCGTGGTGGAGTGGTTAGCATATCGCGCTACGACGCCAGGGATCCCGGGTTCAAATCCCGGCCTGGACATGGATTTTGTGAATGTCCATCCATCAATTTCATATATCATCACTCATTCCCCTTTTCGCAATTAGCCAAAAGTGACAGAAAAGTTAAATAAACTAAAGAAAATCAAATCAAAATTAATAATGTCGCTCTCGAAACCTATTACAAATAGTACAGGCACCAAGGGTAAAATATTACGTTCACAAGACAGAAATCTAGTGTATTCTTGTTTCAAGGAATTGGCGTCGGAAGAAGTGCGTGCTGAAACAGTGTTTTTTTCCGAATCGAGAAATTACGACTAAAGCGTGTGCTGTCTGTGTTCATACTGTGTTGCAGGCGCGGAGCGTCCATGTAAGCCGTGTAAGCCGGGCTTACACTTCATTAGTTCTAGTAAAATGTATGTAATTATCTGGCAAAAATTCGTAAACAACTTCCAAGTTCAAATCGGGTCGACACCAGTGTTCGAGATCATGTTTGTTAGATTGCAACACTTCAGCGCCAGGCGGCACATGGGATCTCCCGCCTTCTGCTTGTGGAAAACTGTAAGCCTTCTGAATTTTGCCTTACAAATTTCTGATCGCGAACGAGCAGTGCCTACCCAAGACTAGGTACTAGAAGGAAAGGCTGGGGTCAGACACGCCTCTTTTCGCGACTGCCGCGGGTGTGACGTCATTGGGCGGACAAAACCCAGCTGAGTCTTTACCCCATACGGAAAGAAACGTGGAAAGGCTGATCTGTTTTGTTCTTTTCGCTCCTTTTTTCTTGTATTTCTCGATTGTTGGGTTCAGGGTGCGAAATCCTGGAGGGGACGAGGGGGATTTCCCCCCACCAACAATCTTGGCCACAAAAAAAAAAAACACCAAAAATTTCCCGGGGGAAAGAGTTTTTGTTATAACAATGAAAAGATAAGCAATTACTTTAAATTTCAAATATACTTTACTAAGAATAATATTGAAAACACACACAAATTAGTGTAGTTGTGAGTGTTGAATGCTTTCTGTCTCAAGAGATCATTAACAAATCTACATCAATACGCACAGTAAAAGTAAAACAAGAATGCAAAACAATAATAACTATGAAATCTAATTGATTTATATTAACATAGTGCACAAACTAAACAAAAACTTACACATAATAAAACCACTTCAACTGCCATAATTTATTAACATCTTTAACCGGTTAGTAAAGGAATTAGATGTTTTTGATAAACAGGCGAGAATAAATTTTGCGTAATTCCTTTAATTAATTAAATAAATATACTAATAGAATCATAATTTCAAAATAAAACCAATTAAAACATATAATTAAGTAAGAAAGTAAAACCAAACTAAATTTTTAATAAAATTTCAAATAAATTATAACAAAATTACAAAAATTAGCAATCTCCATACCAATAAATATAATAGTTTACTAAAAAGTTATAACCAACATATTAACCAGAAGCACATCCCCCTAGTCATAACTAAACATCAATATTACAATATATATTAATATAAAAAATATTAAAATGTAAAGCTATATTAAATATAATTCCCTAATAACTAGATATAAGGTAAGTCGAATAACATTTTATTACAAGTAGCAATTTTAGCAGAAAAATATAACACTTTTACCTTAAAATTAACCCACTAGCTCCTCACCCTTCGAGAAAACAAAATATTCAATTAAAATTTAATCCTCCCTGATACAAAAGGTACGATTATTAACATCTCCTATAATAAAAATCAATATTTCATATATTTAATAAATCCCAACACTGTACTAATAATCTATAACAAACTAATTCATATACACTAAATATATAACCAACCCCAATAAAATCCCTTTTCATATACAAACAATTTATAAACAAAATTCAAATAGTAATAAAATTTCTATCAAAATATGTCGAATTGCACGACTAACTACTCAATGTAAATGAATATTCTAACTAACAGAAATATATTATATATATATTGATACTATTCAAACTAGGCACACCTTCCGGTACGCCTACTATGTTACGACTTATCTCACCTATATAAATGAGAGCGACGGGCGATGTGTGCATGCCCTAGAGCTAATAAATCAAAATGTTATTCTAAAACAAAATTACAATTAAATCCAATTTCAAATATAATTCCAATATATTATCCAAATCAACATAATGTAACCCATCTCCACCCACTAATAAGCTGCACCTTGACCTGAAATACATTACAATAGAAAAAAAGAATATATATATTTAAATATTCAAATTACGGCGGTATACAAACTGATATTTTACAATAATAGGTCAAATAAAACGCGGAATATCGATTACGGGACAGGTTCCTCTAAATAGAATAAAGCACCGCCAAATTCTTTGAGTTTCAAGATCATAACTAATACTACTCAAACCAAATTCACAATGATAATAATAGGGTATCTAATCCTAGTTTAATATATCATCTTTATAGAATTAATAAAAATAAAGAACAAATTATATTAAAAATTCCACCTAATAAATAAAATATAAACAACCAAAAATCAATTATTACTACAATTAAGCCAACAACTCTCCACTTATGTCCCCACGTCTAACCGCGGCAGCTGGCACGAATTTAGCCGGACAAAATAAATATTAAAACTTAAAATCCTGTAATCTAATTTACATTAAAATTAAACAAACCCACACACTGCGAACTAAATCCAAATATACCGTCTCAACCCATAAAAAATTGGCGGAAATTTTACCTCTCTTTAATAAATACATATGTAAAATTTAACTAGGGAGTTTTAAGCTAGAATAAAACTTTAATTAAAAAATATAGAGAGGTTCCTTATTATTACATACTATGTATTATATTAAATTAAATTATAATTAGAAATTATCTCACGAAAACTTCCTCCCTTTTTATTTTTACTCACTTTCCCATACTATATAGAACACAATTTTTTTCCCTCAAAATTGTGTTCTATATAGATATATTAACTTATTTTTTCTCTAGACTCAATAAGTATTAAAATGACATGTTAATTAAGTCAATTACTTTAAGTTAGACTACAAAAACTTTAAAAAAATTGGATAAAATTAAAAACAATTCTGAAGTATTTTATATTATTTAATAAATAGGTTCTACTTATTAATCATAAGAATAAAAGTCTAATAAATAATATTATTAGCCCACTATTATAATTTATTTATAAATAAGATGTCTGAAAAAGGATTACCATGATAGGGTAAAGTATACATGAAATTTAACATGTTCTTATTAATTTATTTTAATAAAAATGAATTTTTATAATTGAAAGAATTAAACTTTCTCCAATGGTATCAAACCCCATAGTGCATCATACACCAAAATATAATAAAAAGGTAAGCTAATTAAGCTAGAGGGCTCATACCCCACATATGAAGGTTTATAATTAATCCTTCCCTTTTTAATGCTCACAACCCCCAAAAAAATAATATTCCTATTAAGTGGACTCAACCAGCTTTCACATACCCGCCTGTAGGCACCCCTGTTCGACATTCCACTGATTATATATACGTATAAGTATATAAAGTGACCCTCGACTTTTTTCAGTTCTATGTCTCAAGTTTTCGTTCAGAGAAAAGTTTTTTAAGGTGTGTGTTACAAAATACACACGGAACTTCCTTGCATTCCTCCCTGTGTAGTTCAAAGATTCATAAGACTCAGAATTGTAATCTGAATAAGGAAAATTAATTAAGAAATAAATACCAATAGTCGAAGCAAAGTTACCAAATTTGAAGAAGTTAAGTGAAAACAGCTCCTCTCTCACTCCTAAAAGAGAGCAATAGACGAGTGTCACGGTATCTAGTGAAACGCAGTTCGATATAAATTATTTTTTGTTTATTGATTCATTTTATGCACAAACATGAAAGTGTGAGGTTTGATTTTATTTTGTGAATAAACTTGTATCCGAGCCAGACGTCGGGAGTTGGGAGATGGGGTTTTTCCTGAGTGACAGCTGAGCTGTCATTCCTTTGAAGTTGACATATTTGCACCAACACGAAGAAAAGAAAGGAATATTTTCGTCGAGACCGGGCTTCAAGTCAGCGGGCGGTCGAACCCATGTTCACGGATGACCAGGAAAACCAGCTGGAGCCCAAGCCTGCAAGGATCGAAGACGCGCTGCCGACCGCGTTTCAAGACAATGGACACAGGTCATTCGCATCTCCTCCAAAAGCGAAGCCAAGCTACTTAGCGTGGTTTTCAACGGTCGAATTTGAATCTCTTATAAATATGCGGTGCTACCATCCCAGACACAGTTTTTACCCGGATTTCATAGAGAGAGCATCTCCGCGCTACACTCTCACGTGATTATTGTTTCGTGTCCGTGAACTTTGTTTCCTTACGTACCGTGAACGAATCGCAGATAGAGAGGTACCAGTGTGCGCCTTCTTTTGGTGAAGATTACGCGGTGATTTGTTTTTTGCCAAGCGTGGACTACATAATAATGGAGGACTAAAGAAGATAGAGAAGGGAGTCCGTCGACTCCCCTGACGCCTGCAACGACGCAGAAGCCAGCCAGACGACGCCAAAACCAAACACTGCCCAAAGCCCGTTACCAGAGAGAGAGAGAGAGAGAAGGACGTTTCCAGATCGACGTTCCAACCAAAGCCCGAAGGACGTTTCCAGATCGACATTCCAACCAAAGCCCGAAGGACGTTTCCAGACCGACGTTCCAACCGAAGCTCGTTACCAGAGAGAGAGAGAGAGAGAGAAGGACGACTCCAGAACGACGTCCAATTGATGCCCGACACTAGAGATATTCCGAACCGGCGCGTGACCACGTACACCCGACGCTAGTGACAAGAGGAACGCCCGAAGTACTGAGGAGGTGCAAGTACACCATATCGTCGCAATTATTCTTCGTCGCGATCGACCTCGGAGAACAATTTCGCCACAAAGGAACCGTGTGCAAGTCCCGCGTCCAGGAGGGATGGACGACCACGCGATGTAGCAGAGTCCGGTAGAGTATACTTCAGAGGGTCTATGTCAATGTAAACGTGCATTGTTAGTATCAACACCGTACTGTTAACGCCGAAGTCTCACTTATTTGCAAAGTTACTCAGGAAAGCCCGAACCTAATTTCCGTGTGTGATAATTTTTGGTATTGTTGTAAAAAAGAGTTATTTCATGTTCAGATGTGCTAATTTAATTGTCTGCATTCAGGGTTAGAAGCTCCATTCCATTTCTTTAATATTTAGTGTAAATTGTCAAAGTGTGCTCCATTTTTTGTGTAACCGACCGCCCCGTCGCGCCATTTAATTTGTCAATACTTGACTGATGAGTCCTTTTTAATTGTGGAAAGCGTAGTTTTTTTATTGCAAGGTCGTGCGCATGAAGTAGTATTATTTGTTGCATAGTGGTTATTAAGGTAATTTTTGCTCGCGCCGACGATTGATTTGTGTATTCCGGCAGCTGGAGCCAATTAAGTTTGCATCACTATGTAATTGTGTAGTTGTTCTCATTGGACGAGAGAGGCTTATGTGTATTACCCCATTCCGAGAAACTTGTTAAATGTCGTGCTTACGACTGGAGGCATACGTTCATTCGAACGAAAGATTTAACCACGCCGACCCAATTGTCTTAGTTAACCGCTTTCCGAGGGCTGGCAGTTAAGTTAATTTAAAAGAGCACAGGAGCTGGCAGACAAATGCCCTAATTTCACATTAAGGTTTAAAACTAAAGAGAAATGATGTGTTAATGAGATCCATGATTTGTATCTATACTTCACATGTAAAAATACCTCATAGGTGTGAAAGAGAGAAGAGTGAATGAGAGAGCGTTTGAGGAGGCTTTGTAAACAGTTGTTGATTGCAATATTTTTTTGTTGTTACAATATATATTCACTTTTTACCGTTCGTCAGTGTTGTTATTTGACGTTTTTTTTAGGTATCAGTGTTTTATGATTGTTCGAATCTACATATCAAATGTAAACAAAATAGTGTAACATTTCAAGGTGTTAATCTCCGCCTCGCAATAGTATGACAATAAACGACCGTCTCAGTACCGAACTTGAAAACTGGACCGTGAGTCACGACCGGTTTCCCGTACACATAACGACGTTTGGCCCCGTGCCGGGGTATGATTAACACGTCATTTCGGGGACCGTGAGTGCACTCGTTACACGAGATTGTTTTCTTTTACATATTCAACTTATCCATAATTTTGGCTTTCTGCCTTTCTTTATTTAACAAAATTATTTTACGCATTCAACATATATATTTTTCTTTCTGCCCTAACAAAATGCAGTGTATTAACCGCAATTTTACATGAAACCTAATGTTTCACAGAGGAATGTGACGACATATAAACTACCGATAAAATGTGTGCGTAAATGGCTGTGTAATCCAACTGTAAGGACATACGTTATGTCGGATCCTAAGTAAGTCTGTGTATTCACTCCCAATTAGCTTCTGGGCATAATTACGGCTCTTTTTTGTTCATAATTACTGCTTTGATTCGGCTTCGAAACCGGAGCGTAGAGCGATCTGTCCGCGCGTGACGTCACGCCTGACGTCAAGGACCACGTGATCAGGTATGGCCCCAGCCTTCTACTCTACTAGTCTTGGTGCCTACCCTATCTGAGTGCAAGGCCCGTTTTCTCGGTGGAGAAGAGCGGGCCAAAACCCACGTGTGTAAACCTTCCAGCCAGAAGCTTACAACAGCGTTGCAAACCTTATGTTTACAAAAAGTGTTGTTCATGGATGTCCGCAGTATTTCTTTCCACCAGGGAGGATTAAGCATAATATTTTTTTCAGGAGTGGGGGTAAACTAGGTATATTTCCCCCATAATAAAGTTGCCTCCTCAAAAGATACAAATTGAATTTGAAGTTAACATTTTTCTGCAACGCCCTTACAATAATTAACATAATTTGAATGTGACTGAAATGAAATGATATGTGTGAAATATATTCTTTTATGGTTGACATTCATTTTCCAGGAAGAGCTTCCTCCCCTTGCCCCTTCTGGACATCCATGGTCTCGTTTAAACTCCATAATTATGCTACATACTACTAAATTGTTCTGCGATCTACATATTATTAATATTTATTTGTAACAAGAAATAAATATAAATTCGAATGGTTCAACCAACGGGATGAGTTCGACGTCATACGTGAAAAGTTTGAGAAAATTCAACTACCACGAACAGCGGCCGTCTTGTTTAATTTATATCCCCAACTTCCAAACGACTTTTGAAACTTGTGCGAGATTTAGCACCATTATGCTTGGGTTGGGTTGGCTTCACTGGCTAACCGTGAACACGCGCGAGCGAGACCAAGGTCCTGCAAGAGGAGGGTTCTCCAGCGTTGTCGGGTATGAATGAATGGTTGGCTGCAAAGGAAATTTGAGCCAGTGGTGTTTCAAGGAGGTTTTTTCCAGGAACAGGGAATTCTGAAGCAAAAAACTAACAGGAAGCGGAAAAAGGAGAAACATCTAAAAATGAGCGAGAAACGGGAAAATTAGATATACAAACGCCTGTTTCTGTTTTTCGCTTGTAGGAGAGCACAAACATTGGAAATATTAAGATTTCTGTTTTTCGTTTATATTTGAACTCAGCTGGTAGTAATTGAGCTAACAAGTGCAATAACTTTTTCAAAAATTAAAATGTTTAATTAAAACTGAATATTGAACCAGTTTTACAAATCTCATGTCAAATGTGAACAAAATATTATTAATTACATAGTCCGTGGTTTAAACACTCTTCGAACAATGTACGAAATGGCTGTTTATGGTCTTTCAGGTGCAGGATTTTCTTTTACACTACCCTTAGATAGCACTTACATCTCCTTTCACAGAAATTTCTGGATAAATCCTCAGAATTAGCGAGCATTTCTTTCATATTTTATTTTGTCTTTCTTTTTTTTTACGAAATATAAGGGAATTTTAAGGCAAGAGAGGGCATTTATTTATGTCCGAAAGGGATATTCCCCTCTGAGTCCGAAACATCAGTGCATTGAGCAGTGACCGCTTTTGGATGTGATTTGTTTTTGTTTCCCCTTTCATGTGTTGTGTGCATGGTTAAAGTCTCGCGGTATTTCTTTGCGACTTCCATCCATTGAAAAGGGGGCTGTCATTCTTCTGCTGTAGTGTTATAGTGTACAACAACAACTGCATTATGAAAGAAAACGAGTATGATTGTGCGGTGGGGTGGAGAACTTGTTGAAGACGCCGTTGTTCAGCAAGGATTTTGCTGCCAAGAAGAAACTTGTGGATGTAGGCAGGCCCACCCACCACTTCTCTAGCAGGCACGGTAACAGAAACGAAAAATAAAGTGCCCCGATTTTGTGATTCATGGTACGAGCTGATACTTGGTTATGCAGCGGTTGTAAAAAGTATTCAGCACTTTTCTGTTTCTTTCTGTTTTCGTTTCTTTATTATCATTATTCTTCATTTTATCTAATATTGCATTTTTTATGGTTACGTTACTCATTGTGACAGGAATAAAACTGACGTAATTATCAGTTGAAATGTAGGAGATATACAGCCTAGCAAAGAAAACACCAGGCTCAGGGATTTATCCAGAATATTTAATCTGATTTAGTGTAACTTCGTCTTTAAAGGGTGTAAGGTTAAATTTAGTGCCAAAATTAGGGTTTTGTGAAAAATTTCAGGGAAGTGTTCTGAAAAAATGGGGCAGGGATTGATGATTGTGGATAAATCACTGACCCAGCCCAAAAATAAACACAAACCTTCATCATGCTAGGCTTACACTGTTGGAAAGGTCACGCTCCGCCACTGCTGTGTTGTGTATTATAAAACAGGGTAAAGTACGAGGGCCACTATTTATATTTTGAGCCTTGGCAACACTGATTGAAGTTAGGCGCGATTTGACGTTTGCACGGAATCGTCTGGCATTATTGACCATAACGTACTTCAAATGTTTTGTCAATAGCTTCATTTGTGTTGTTTATGTTGCCTTGGAGATTGCGCGACAACAATAAAATGGAATTAACTCGTGAACATTTTCGTGCGATGATTTTTTACGATTTTCGACGTGGATTATCAAGACAAGAGTGCATCGATCAACTTACTTCCACATTTGGCGATGAAGCCCCATCCTTTGCCACTGTGAAACGCTGGTATAACGAATTTAATCGTGGCCGCCATTCGCTCACCGACGAGATTCGCGAATGTCGTCCAAAATCAGTTGTTGTTCAAGAAAACATTGATGCTGTGCAAAACCTAATACTGCAAGATCGCCATGTGACATACTGTGAGATTGAGGCAACCATAGGCATTAGTTCCACCAGCATATATAAAATATTACATGATCATTTAGCTGTGAGAAAGGTATGTTCTCGTTGGATCCCACACAATTTGACAAAAACTCAAAAAGACGCTCGCGTCAATTGGTGCAAACAAATGCTCAATAAATACAATCATGGTGCTTCAAAAGACGTATATAAGATTGTAACAGGTGACGAATCATGGATATATGCATATGAGCCGGAACGTAAACAGCAGTCGACTGTATGGGTGTTTCAAGATGAACCCAATCCAACAAAAGTTGTTCGCGCTCGAAGCACATCGAAATAAATGGTCGCCTGTTTTTTCGGGAAAACTGGTCATGTGGCAACTGTGCCTTTAGAGGAACGTAGAACGGTCAACTCTGAATGGTACACAACAATTTGTTTGCCAGAGGTCTTCGGTCAAATACGGAAAAGAAACAAACGCCGTCGGATCATTCTTCATCAAGACAATGACAGCTGTCACACATCTCGTCTAACAACCGACTTTATGAACAGTCAAAAAATCGAATTGATGGGTCATCCGCCGTACAGTCCTGATTTGGCACACAATGACTTCTTCTTGTTCCCGAATGTCAAGAATAAATTGCGTGGACAACGATTTTCGTCGGCGGAAGACGCCGTTGATGCGTTCAAAAAACATATTATGGAGGTGTCTTAACAAGATTGGAAAAACTGCTTTGACAAATGGTTCGAACGAATGCAAAAGTGTATTGACCATAAAGGAGAATCCTTCGAAAAACAATAAAGCAGTTTTCAATGCCAAATTCCTGTTTTTTCATTGTTAGGCTCAAAATATAAATAGTGACCCTCGTATCTACCACAGAAATCGGCGAACCCCTATTCAAATCACCTGGGAAACATGCCAGAAAACAGAAATGAGAGCGATGATGATGACCTTGCAGTTCCTCTACAATAAATAATATACCTTCAAACTTCTTCAGGTACGAGTTCCTCTTATATGCTGCAGTGATATGATATAATCCTGTATAGAATTCTTTACTATATATTTCATTGTACTCAAATATCACGTGCATGCATTATATATAAAAAGCTGAATATTGGACACGGCGAAATCTCTGCGTTTCCTTTCTGCTAGCAGTTGGTTTGGCAGCAGCGCGACAGCACTGGCTGCGTATTGGCTGAACTCATGTTCCTTCTAAAAGAGTACGCCGTTTTTATAAGAGGATGTTACAAATCTTAAGAACAGATTGAGACGAGAGACATGCAAGTTTATGATTAGTGGGAATTAATGTACAGGTAATTTAGAACCTTTTTGTTTAGAAAGCATTTAGCGATATTATTTTAATGCTAACAGAACCTAACCTAACTACGAAAGCATTTAAGAATGCTAAGGGACATAATCTTAAAACATTTTTTGTGAAAGTAATCGCTACAACTTCACAGTATGCGTTACAGACGTAATTGCATACATAGCATGATGAAATCACGATGAGACAAAGACCGAGTCTGCTGCCACGCGCATCTTTTTTGAGGTTCCAGCACAAAAAGAACGTGGCAGCAGACACTACCTAATTTTTTACTTGGAAAGATAAAGTGATGGTTGTTTTCTGCTTTATAAACTGATCAGGCAGCAGGAAATATTTCACCCTTATTTTTCCAGGACGAGGATAGTACTTCTACAATATTTAGTTTCTTGAAATTTAGATGAATATGAATCCTAACCTACTTCAGCAGTGGGGGAAAAAGGGGGGCTAATACCCACAACGTTTGTCCCTGCAGTAGTGTGCGGGATCCCAAAAAGTCGGAACCGGGATCGGGAGGGGGGAATTCCCGTCCCGATCCCGACTTCGGAAAATGACTTCCCGACTTTTTGGGATCCCAAGCAGTCGGGAAATACCGAATGGTCATTTTAAAAAGTCGTCAATTCTCGAAGTTTTCTGCATTGTAAATGTCTGGAACTTATCGGAAATTGTCAGTTTTTGTACCAGAAGTGCAAAAACAACAGTGATCAGAACGCTACATTTTAAAAGTAGCTTCGCTACAACTACAGCTACTCTTCCAAAATGTAGCTTCGCTACAGCTACAGCTACATTTACCAAAAAGTAGCTCGCTACGCTACTCCTGTTCGCTACTCCCTACTTCGCTACTTTTTGCGCTACTTCTGCATAAAAAAAACTTAAAAACAACGATATGGGTATTAAAAAAATCCCCTACTACTGGTAAATAGATTCTGTTATTCATTGTAATGATTCCAGTCATTTGATAATTTTGATAGCAATGTTACTTCAGTTACTTATTTTTACTATAGTTTTTGAGAATACCATACCTATGCAAGTGGCATATCAATTCAAATTTGATATATGAATATTGCAATTAGGGTGTTACCCAAATTACATAATTATTACAATTATACACAAATAAAATTTGGTAGAATTAAGTATTTATGTTCACATCAACATATTTTTCTTGAGAAAAATATTTCATTATCATTCTTCCTCGTTCTCACAATTAGCCGAAAGTGTCAGAAAGCAACTATAGATAAGAGAATAATTAAATAAACCATTTATCCTCATTGTCATGATTGAGAGAAGTGGAAGAATAGATGAGGAGGTAAACAAAGGAGGACAAATGAATGGTGGTGGACTATATCAAAGCGTTCGAAGATTAATATGGAATAGGGATGTACCTATGAAATGCAAGAAGGTAATATGTAACACATACTATGTGCCAATAATTACGTATGGATCAGAGACTTGGACAATGATATAGAGAGACAAAGAAAAGATGCAGGCAGTGGAGATTAATTTTTTAAGGAGTCTTGTGAGGAAGACTAGAAGGGATAGAATGAGAAATGAGGAGATTTGACAGACATTGGGTGTAGTGAAGCTTCAGGACAGAATAGATCAGGGACAGATGAGATGGTTCGGACACATGAAGAGGATGGATGCAGAAAGACTACCAGTAAGAGCTTACAATGCACAAGGAGTGGGAATAAGGCCAAGGGGGAGACCAAGATGTCGGTGGAAAGAGCAGATAGTGGAGAGTGTTAGGAGAAGAGGACAAGATTGGATCACCTTGAAAAGAGAGGAGTGGTGAAAGACCAGGAAAAAATGGAGAGGCTTGACTTCTATGCCGACCCAGCCGGAGGCAGGAAACAGCGAAGGATGATGATGATGATGTCATGATTAGCAAAAGTTACAGAAAAGTGGCGCAAAAGTAGGAGAAATACATACATTTGAAAACTATGTATATTAACTAAAGAAAATTGTCGTTTCTGCAGGAAAGTCAATAACTTGTACATACTTTTTTGCAATATGATAAAATTATTGAGGAAACTGTCGTGTAAACCTGAGTGTTCTAAACGTATTGTAATTTTAAAATTTGTGAACAAATACTCTCTCGAAAATAACTGTAATTCCAAAAACTCTATCATTCTTGTAACAATAATTTCTTGCTGGTGAGATTCTATATACTGACGATGATCAATGCTGTTAACGTACTGAGCCGTTTATTGCTGGCACTATTCCCTTGTCAGTGCAGTGGAAATTCCATCGCTCGTTTTTGCACTGCAAGTTGTGTCTTACAGCAATTAATGACATTTTGGTGTCTCTTGCACCATGAATATCCACAGGATTTGTTCCGGGGGTGACGCAAACAAGGCACTTTTTTCAGTGGTGCAGCAAACGAGGCATGTTTCTCCCCAAAATAGCGATGCAGCTAAAAAAACGTAGCTGTTAGCAGGAATATATTCATATATGTCACTTAGTTATCTGGATATCTGAATTCTTCAGATACTAATTACATAAATTACGCAGATATCTATAATCTACGATCTAGATAATCTGTATCTCCATCAGGCGCGGTTGGCCCTATAGCGCACAGGATCAGTGAACCTCCACTTATAATATACGGCATTTACCTTGAGAATGGACAATAAACAATGTCTTTACCTTTTGACAATTTTTCGCTAAAATTTCTACACGAGAAGTCATGCATTTGTGTCCGTAACACGCCAAAAAATATATTGCTGAGAAAGAGAAATCGCGAGAGTCGGCCGCCCTCGTGCAGACCCTCAACTGAACCCCCACAGGAGAGCTCCTGCCATAGTGAAGGTTCGGGCGGTAGACAGAAGCTCGGGGTAGCTATATGAGCAAAATACATGGAAGGGGATATTGAGGAACCTCGATCTCCACCCAACGGTCATGCGCAGTTCGTGCTCTCTCAGAAGCCACAGCAGAAGCCAGAAGACACCGTCCTCGCTGCAAGCGAGACCCAGCTGGTTCCTCTCTTCCAGTGTTGCCCTATGAGGTTCAAGTTTGAAGCGCATTCGTTACATATTCAATCTTCTCTGTTGAATAATTTTTGGGCCAAACTTCTTGGCATAAATGTAAAATTGGGCAGAGAAGGATGAGTAGAAATGAATGAAAGCTGGAAATAGACGCGATGAATTAAAATAAAATAAATACATTACTAAAATAATTCGAGTATGTATTCAGACTTTTTCCTTAAAGATGGAAACACTTCGGATATGTGAAAGTAAAAGAATGCCGCGATCTTAGACAAGAAAGGAAGATGTGACAAACACTGTCGGTGTCAATATTTCAATTTTGTAAGTTTTCGAAGTGCTTTCATAGTTGTTGCAAAGTATTGATGCTCCGAAGGATGGACTATGTTACGTAATTTGATGCAGTGTAGGTGTTTGCGTCTGCGCAGGTAAGAAATGACCGCTAAAATGCATACAATTGACGGAAACAAAATGTCGCGTCTGTTGAAAGCAAATTAGAGATAAAGCGGTGCTGGTCGACCCACTAACTCCAAATTTGAAAAAAGAAAATAAAAGCTGTAGCGTTTCAATGATAGGGTATCAGGTAGAGGCAACGCGTTTTCGGAACATCTCTGAGTTCTGTCGCTTCGCTAGTCAGCGAGCCTAAAATGGTCTTCTTCCTTCTGACGGCGTAGCAGGTTGCGCAGAACGACATGCTCAGAAATCATTCGTGAAAGTGATACCGAGGTGCGAGGATCTGGTGCTAGACTTGAGCGTGCTGCTGAGTGTATGGAAGTTGGATTTCGTAGTGTGTTCCTCACGTAAAATATGCCTCCTGTTCATTGCAAAGTTTATCGTAGAACGCTTAGGGGACAAACGCGTGAAGTTGTGGCAAACGTCTTGCAATTCATGCAAGAAGAGGCTGACCAAAATGTTTTAAAGTTGCCTCTTAAAAAAGTCATTGACCGTGTTTGTGCTGCGACAGGTGTATCTTTAAGTACGGTAAAATCAATTAAGAAGGAAAGTTCGGCGGTTCGTGCTGGATCATCGTCATCATACAGTACGCCCCGTAGAAATAAAAATCGTCCGCGGCCGTGTACAGATATAGATGATTTTGACATGTGCGTTGTTCGGAGAACAATTAATGAATTTTACACCGTAGGCAGGCAAGTCCCAACAGTAAAATCTGTGCTTGCAAAATTAAGGAAAACCATCGGATATAAAGGGCAGGCAACCAGTTTATTGAAGATCTTCAAAAAACTTGGGTTTAGGTGGAAGAAAGTGGAAACTAATAGACGTGTGCTTATTGAGAGGAATGACATTCGGAATGCAAGGATTGCTTATTTACGGGCCATCAGTAGATATCGTCGGGAAGGCCGTCCTATTGTATACACCGATGAAACATACATCCATAGTTCCCACACAACCACTAAAACATGGTGCGACGATAGTCTCGAGGGCCTGAAATCTCCAATATCCAAAGGGCAACGTCTCATTATTGTCCATGCAGGCAGCGACAAGGGGTTCATCCCTAACGCCCTTCTGATATTTAAATCCAATCAGAAAACTGGAGACTACCACTCGGAGATGAATTCCAGCAATTACATGCGGTGGATAAGAGAAATGGTCATTCCAAATTTACCCTCAAATTCCGTCTTCGTAATCGACAACGCATCCTACCACAATATTCAGAAATAAAGATGCCCTTCGTCTAACACCAAGAAAAAGGAAATGCAAGAGTGGCTATTAAAAAACAATATACCATTTACGGACGATATGTTCAAGCCTGAACTATACAGCCTTATAAAACTGCACAAACCGAAGATGAAATCCTACATTTTAGATGAACTGATGAATGAACATGGCCACACAGTCCTTCGCTTGCCTGCATATCATCCCAATTTAAATGCTATAGAGAAAATTTCTAAACAATGGGTTGCAAATCGCAATGTGACTTTCAAATTAAATGATGTGTGGGAACTTTGTAAGGAAGCGTTTTCGGTGATTGGAGAGGAGGAATGGGAGTCATGTTGCAGCAATGTTAGAAAAACTGAGGAACAATACATTCGGACGGAGGGTTTGCTGGAACCAGAAATAGAGCGTCTGGCTTTCAGGGTTGGCGACAGTAGCAGCAGTGCGGACGATTCATTGTCGAGTGCAGAAGATTCTTGTTGCGAAATGTCCGATTCAGGTTCCGAACTTGACGGCATAGAAGACCTGGAATAAATCATTGGTTTCTTCATTTGATCGTATTTGCAGTATTTACAACACATAAGGTAAGCTTATTGTATTGTTTTCGCTAGTGAGCTTTTGTTGTTCTACAATTCTGCATTGAGTCATTGTTACCCACTGTTTTTTTGTTCACTTGCAACGCTGCTTGAGAATTGTAAACACGCGCCAACAGTCGCGCGTTGCAACTCCCTCACCAGCTGATTCGGTTTCTGTGCGACTCGCTTTCAACTTGCGCATAAGAACACCTCAGAGATGTTCCGAAAACGCGTTGCCTCTATCTGGTACGCACATGCCATTGGTTGCCATTTCCCTTTAATAATTGTAGAAACATTGTGAATATTCGTTTTATAGTTGCAGGCATGGACTTCCGAACGGAAAAAGGGGTCACACCCGCCTGGAGAATTAATGTCAATGTAAAACTATTTACAAGTATTATCCACATATAATTTCATTTCAGTCACAGTAATTTATGATAATTATTATGAAACTCTGCTATGAAACCTCATTCTATGAAATAATTATGTACCAATCTTTTAAGCCCCCCCCCCCCCCGATCCCTTTCTTTCGCGAAGAAAGTATTTGCGGAAACTGAATATGTGTCATATTATTTCGGTGAACCCCTAGAAAAATAATGCACGAGCCGCGGCTGATCTCCATGTAATAGACTGTCTTTATGAACCTCCTGCAACATTAAGGGTTATTGTCGATTTTTTCTGACACTGTTGCCGCATTCAAAATTCACCTCAAAATGCCAAGAAAAAATGTAGCTGTAGCGAAATTTTCGCTACAACTACAGGAATTTTGTAGCTTCGCTACCGCTACAACTACAATTTTCAAAATGTAGCGTCGCTACAGCTACAGCTACAAATTTTGTAGCTAGCTACAGTAGCGACGCTACATGTAGCTCGCTACTTCTGACCACTGAAAAACAAGTACTTAAGATGGAAATTACGTGTAGAATTCGAGATTTCAAGAGCTTTGGGAAATTTCGAACATATCCCGTCCCGAAAATTTCTCGTCTTTTTCGGGAAATTGAGAATTTTCCCCGTCCCGAATGTCGGGATTTAAAGAATTTACCGTCCCGAACCAAAAAATTCTGTCCCGTACACCGCTACCCTGCAGTATGATAAACCTTATCTCCAAAGGTAAATAAACTGTCCTTGCCGTCACTACTCATAGAAATGAGTATTTTTTCTATAACGACTTTAACTATAATTTACTGCGAAAAGGTTGACTTTCTTTTGTTTAAAACATGTTTTTTAAAACTCATGTTTAAAACTATGTTTAAAACAAAAAAAACATGTTTTAAACAAAAAAACGTTTGTTTTGTTCTTTTTTTTAAAAAAACATAAATTTTGCCAACCCTGCTTCACCGGATCCGAACCTGGGCCTCACGGTCGTTGACCTCGCGTCAGGCATGAGAAAGGTTTATTAAGTTACCTTGGGTGTATTGCTGTGGTTGAAAGTGTTTGGGGGGAGGAGATTGCGGGTGGAATCAAGTTCCAAGATTCCTTCAGTTTTTCCACAAAATGCAGGCATTCTAAACATTTGGAAGTTTTGCACCAGAGTGACCAATTCGAGCGTGCGCAAAGCTTGCTTTGCTGTTTGGTTGAGGGTGGTTGAAAATAAATAAGTCCCAGGTTTTGGAGGGAGTTTATTAGTGTTTGGAAGGGGGCGTGCAGTGAATTTTCGTTATAGGCAAGCGATGGGTCAGTTTCTCATTTCGGCCAATTACAACTTTTCACATGTAATATAGGCAGGGTGGTATTTGTAGGGGGAGGGGGGTGATTTCCCCCTGGGTATTTGTGTCCCCCTCGCTTGATAAATTTTATCCATTGGGGATATGTAAAATCATTATCTTATGCTGTCCCTAGACAGTCAGTAAAATTCCCCTCCCCACTGGAAATTTCTTCACCATCACACTGAATATAGAGGGTGTAAGGGTCAATTTGGAGCCAAAATTACAAAAAATTTGGCGTTGGTGAAAACCTTTAGGAGAGTATTGAGGAAATTTGTGGGGGGGAGTTGTTGCGTGTGTGTGGATAAATCATTGGTATACACACAGGAGTGGCTTTAAAATGTAGGTCGAGTCCCAATTAGCCTTTCTATGCATAACGTTTACTCAAATTCAAACATATTGTTTTTTACTGTGAGACTTTTTAACTGCTTAATGTAAACTTTCCCGTTTTTCTTACTTGTTATGGTTGGTTTAGGTTCTCGTAGTCGCCTTGTAATCAAGGGGTCATAGTGGTTCGGATTCCACTTTAAACTGTAGGCCCAGTGTCGATTAGCCTTACTTTGCATAAAATGGACTTAAAGCAACAAATCAACCAAACTTTTTCAATCAGGAACCCACTTTCAAGGATATTACACTTCATGGGACCCATAAGCGTGGGCGCCAGCAGAATTACTTGTAGGGGTGTGCACCCAGAATATAATCATATTTTTGCTAACATCGAGTACTTTAAGAAACCCTCTTTTACGCTTGCTTAAACAAATTACACATACTTCATTCTGGAAGAGTAAATATGTAATTTAAAAGACTTATTAATTTAAATGTAATAGGATTTTAACACACGGTAAATAAAATTTTGAACCAGACTTCGCGTTCCACCAAATGCCCCCTCGGGACCCAGCAATGGGTCACATCCCATAGGTTGAAAAACAATGCTCCAGTATTTATAAATATATTGAAAAATATATTTGAAATTGGATTTGATTGTAATTTTGTTTTAGAAAAACATTTTTATAACTTTCAAAGCTTTTTCAGTTGTTTAGAATGCTCTGAGGGGATAGAAAGATTATGTATGTTCAAGATGACCCAGTTTGTAATTCATTCCTTGTTTCGTAGCAATTTTTAATGTGGCATAAAATCTGGAAATGACTCTTGGACATCTTTTATTCAAGTCGCATGCCACGTGCAGCCGCTAAATTTAAAACCCATTGAAACAAAAATGAACTTACTGGATTTGCACAGTGGCATCACTGCCCAAATACCAGGTCTTCTCCAGTTCTTCCTAAGTGGTCTCTTCCTTACACACAGATGTCTCCTTGGATTCTCATTAAAAAGTAAACCTACCTGCATATTGCATCTACAGGAGTATATACTATGTAAATTCTTAGATCCAGTGACGAGAGTACCAGTGTAGGATTTGCTGATACCATTACCAGTCACATAACATTGCAATCATTTCAATGCTCTATCTTAGAAATAAAAAAGGCCACATGCTTAGAAATTTATTTACAATAGTAAAAGGAAAAACAAAAAAAAAAAAAAACATGCTACATGCTATTTGTAAAATTGTTGGCAATATTATCATCTTCATCCTTCACTGTGCAAGACGAAGAAGAGTGGAGACCAGTGGGCAGAAGAGTGGTGGGGTCTCTCTTATCGCACCCATATTGAAGATTTGGTGCTCTGACATCATTGTGGTATGCCTTCGTTGTTAGGTTTAGTTCTCTCAGTATAAGTACAATGCAATATTTCGGGGATTGACCACAAAGTTATTATTTTTGATAAGGGAATGAAACCTAACAACCGCAATGACGTCAGAACACCAAATCTTCAGTATGTGTGCGATAAGTGAGACCCAACAGGGGCGGAAGAGCAAAAGATTGAATCCTATATAGTGTGACCAAAATATCTAGAGCCAAAAATGGGACAGTCAGTTTACCCCCCCCCCCATCACTCTTTCTCCTGAAAAAATTGGTTAGGCCTTCTAATTAAAACATTATTGTTATTATTAACGTATTGTTATGGATCACATAAATGATACATCATAAACAATAAATGAAATATGATCTCTTGTCAAAAGGTATTAATTATTATAATCTCTGTGAGACTGTATAGTGTTTCTGGTCCTTTCTGATTAAACTTTGATGGTAGTCCTACGCTGATTGAGGAATGCCAGAAGTGTTTATCAGAAGAACAAATCTTCTGGAGAACAGCTTTATTCTTCACAACTGTTCATGAAACTCCCTGAAAACCTTACCCCACATATCAGACACACAACTTTAGATTTTCTTTTGAGTTCGTGTCAAGACAAGGGAACTTTAAATTCTTGTTGCAATTCCGTAAAGAAACTGCATGCTTATTCACTGCTCTTCAAATAACGGAACACACTTTTTTTTTTGTATATAGAACAATACATATTTTTTGGCATGAAATGTCTTTCCAATTTAGATTTGGTTTTCAAAATAACTCCTAGACCTTTATAAAACGGGACAAATAATGGCTTTTCAATAATATGGACGGGACAATCGGGACATGCCTCTGAAACAGGACTTATGGTCACCGTACTTCTATAACAACCCAGCTGGATACTGGATACAGAGTGAGGGATCACAAGGCGATGCCATCCCCAGTTAAGGAAATTTGTGTAGAGCATTCTCCAGCTGCTTCACTGCCTCCAATGTTGAATCGTATAATCATTCTCTCCCCCTATCCCCAAACATAACCAAGCATCACCGTTTCCTCTGACCATCATTCATCTTAGTAAAAAGCAGAAGAAAATTTCTGAAAAAAAAATACAAATTCAATTTTGTGGGCACATGTACAGAGTATCCCAGGATTACAATGAGGTTCTCCATGAACACTACATTGTTTGGATAACAGTGCCATATACATGACAATTATTATTACCACCAAGGTAACAAAATTAAGGTGATCTTCAAATTTCAAGGTGAGGCTTTAATGTTACCAGTACTATAGGTGAAGTAAACCCATTTGCCTGTGATTATTATTATTATTTACAATAAGTTATAAAGCTTACAATGCACAAATGCAAGGATTACTAGTCATTAAGCAGGAAAGGATACTTGATCCAGAATTCTTATGACCAAATCCATACGAACTTTTGTCATCGACAAGGGTTGTGCCAAGTCAAACATAAGACTTTTGATTTTTCAGAATAACTACATGCACCCAGATGTATACAAAAGACTTGACTTATAAGGGACAAGTGTCTATTATTACCACATGGAGCACTAATGTTGCATGCAGCACAAATAACTTGTTAAACAAAATGGCAGACAAGTCTGCGACTAAGAGCAAACATGAAACAGCATGTTGTGATGAAATTTCTTGTGAATGAAGGTGTAAACTGAGTGAAATTCGCAGAAAACTTCATAATGATTTTTAATGTGGCATAAAATCCAGCAATGAGTCTCTTGGGCAACAACTTGAAAGTCTAAATTAAAAACCTATTGAAACATCTGAATGACTCAAATGGTTTAATGGCGGCTGTAAATTACTGCAAGGCAATCGCAGCTCAGGTGGCTCAGAGTGCACTGAAGTCCTTACCATGAGCATTCTGCGAGTGAAATGCCTGATCCTTGAAAGTCGATGGATAACTTGCTAACTTGTGGAACAGATGGTTGATTGATTGATTTATTTGCTTTATTTTACTTCGCTTTTTGGACACTTGTGACTAATTTGCAAAGATGGCAATGAGTGATGTGATGAATGGACGCTCACAAACATTCATGCCCAAACTGGGATTCGAACAGATGGATATTTCTGAAGGAACATTGAACACAATCAGGTCCGGATTTCCCAATAGGCCTCATAGGCCCGGGCTTAGAGTGGCACTTTGGTAGGGGCAGCACAATTGTTTCTTTTAAATTTATAAGGAATACGTAATTCTCGGATTGACTCTTTTTTTTTTCTCCGGACACACGAATTGAATGACTTAATGTAGTTGAATTGTAAATATAAATTAACGAAGAATATTTCTTAAGAGAGAGGGACTAGCAGGGCTCGGAACTAGTTTACTAATTTGTTGTTTTAATTACAGACATTGTTGTTTCGAATGTACAGTATTGTGCTGAGCCGGGTCCGCGATTGCGACAAGAACGTGGAACCTGCTGCCTGCTTTTGAAAGACAACACAGGCTTGGCTGTGTTCCAGGAAAGCCGTTGCTGTTCCTTGTTAGAGTGCCACACACGTAAATTTGCCGTTGCGTAGAAACGAATTTTCGTTTCGTCTCCCTCTCTCTTAGCATCATGTGTTCTACCCTGCTCGAAAACCTTCGCTATTGTTGCCATATTGTCATTCCATTCCTGGACACACTCGCGCAAACATCAATGAAAACAATTGAATAGCGCTCCAGCTCGCGGTTCCCACCGTTCGGCAGGGACGGTAATGTGGCAATATAGCACGGCGTAGTGCTTGCTTCTTTTATGCAGTGCATGTTCATTGGCTAGCTAGTAACTAGTGTTGCCAACTGTAATAATGAAGCACTATTTCTTTCACGGAAGGGGAAAGCAGGTAAAGTGGCGGTGAGTTTTGTTGGATTGGAAGCACCATATTTTTATTTTATACTAAGTATTTGACCGGTTTGACGTTGTGTGCGTGTATTGCATGTGTGTATGTAAAAGTGTGTGTTTGCTAATGAACGTTAAATTCCATAATGTCTCCAGTTCTGTCGAAGTTGAAATCAAAAACCTTGCATAGCCAAGCTCGGGAAATTCTAAGCAACGTGCACGCGTTCATGAAGGAGGAAGCCAGTCATGGTGTTAGCATCCCAATAAAGCATTTTGGCAAGAGAGCAGCGGCTGCGTCTGGAGTTCCTGAAAGAACAATCAGGGCTATCATGAACGAAAGACAATCTCTTGAGATGTCAGAAGGCCCCTCCACATCATTCCACACTCCCGGGAAAGAACGACAAAGACCAGCGACCAAATCGTCAGTGGACGCTTTCGATGAAAACGTTATTTTCCGTTGCTGCGTAATGACCGGGGGGGGGGGGGGGGGTCGAAATAGAGCGGCATCTGCTGCCACCTCCCAGGGAGGCAAAATGACTAGCGCCGGCCCTGGTTCATAACAAAAGAAAAAGCCACGCAGCTTATCGTCTAGTGGCAGTATATGTACTTGTTATTGTTGTGGAAGCCCGCATCCTTTGTAAATGTACAACAAAGGCAACCGACTGTCGCCGATCTCAGAGAGGAAATAATAATACTGCTTCAGGAGGAGTGTTATGGTGCAATTGTAGCGGTTTAACACGTTGGCATGTTATTATCTGCCGTTGCAGTTCCATACCAGTGTATACGGGTTTTGGGAGTGAAAAGTTAGAACGCCACCAGTGCATTAATGCAATGAAAAATAATATATATATTTTTTTATTTTGTTTGAAATCACTCAAATAAGGAATCGTATGAAGAAGTCTTCTTTGCAGCATTTTTGGTAATTTTACTTATGTGTTAGTTCATATTTTGCGAATTTTTAATCCATATGTATGTAGCTACATACAAAGCCACTTGTTAGTACATATTAATCCTAGTCCTGGTATAATGCATGACGTTTAAAACTCAACGTTAGATAGACCTGAATTCTCTAATTTTATTGTTGTACGTAACAGCTGTGCATCGGCGCATTGCAGCGATTTTTCTATCTGCTCCATTAGCAACACTGCTTCTTTAGTTGTTTCGCGCATCGCACGGCAGAAATATCTGCGCTGGACTCTACTCCGGCATTGGCCCCATATCAAAAGCATGTGATTCGCGTTGAATTGTTGAGAATTAAACTGTCAGCGCAAGCATTATTAAAGGGGTTTCACATTGTACTATTCTACTGTTAGTTGCTTGAGAATATTATTCAAGAAGTAGGTGGTGTGTCTTCTCTGAAAAACAAGGTAAATGTTAAAATGTAATTTATATAATTTATGTCATATCACTTTGTTACATTTTTGTATGGAACTATCAGTTAATTAGTACTGCATGCCGTTAATATTAGAAATAGTAATACAGAAAATAATGATTTTTTTTTCATTCTTGTTTGGCCTAGGGGCGGCAAAGAGGTAAATCCGGCCCTGAACACAATAATTCGTGAACATCTATAGTTAGTGCATGTTGGGTACCAAGACAGCTCTCTGCAAATCTGTAACAAGTTAAGCGAATGTTTGGACAGGAAAGGCCAATTGTTTCTCAATTAGATTGTCACCTATGACGAAATGTGAATTCAAAATTTCAGTCTGGAACCCAAACTGCACATGAAAACAGTGTAAGGATGTACAGATGGGGGACAAAATAATACGAACACCTGTGAATGTAGAGAAAATCTTTATTTTACCACCCTGTGACTGAAGTACACTTTGTATGCGACGTGGGATGGACGCATAGAGGTCATGCACAATGTTTAAGGGAATATGGAGCCATTCTTCCTCCAGAGCAGTCTCCAATTCCGAAAGTGTAGCTGGAGGCGGACTTCGAGCACGAAGTTTGGACTCCAAATATCCCCACAAATGTTCTATAATGTTCAGGTCAGGAGACTGTGGGGGCCATTCAAGATGTCCTACTTCATCGTCATGTTCTTCAAACCATGTTTGGACAGACCCAGCAGTGTGGATAGGAGCGTTGTCGTCTTGAAAAAGCGGTCGGTCCCCAGGAAATAAAGTCTGGACAAAAGGATGGAGATGATCCCCCAGAATGCTGCGATAGTGACTGGCATTGATCTTCCCATGCAGAAAAACAAGTGGTCCCACACCATGCCAAGATATCGCGCCCCATACCATAATGGACCCACCTCCATGCTTCACAGTTGGCAAGAGGCAGTCAGGATGAAATGCATCTCGAGGCGTTCTCCACACATAAACGCGCCCCGTGGTCTGAAATAACGTGAATGTTGATTCATCAGACCAGATGACTTGTTGCCACTGCTGTGGGGACCAACTTCTGTGAGCTCTGCACCATTGGCGTCGCTTGACAGCATTACGTGATGTCACCAATGGCTTACGAATTGCCACTCGGCCATGAATGTTTGCAGCATGGAGTTCCCTTTTGACAGTTTTGGTTGAAATGGGGTCCTGGAGATGCCTGTTCATTTCAGATGTTATCTCGGATAACGATTGCTTGTGCTTTCGGGCCACTATGCGCTTCAACACCCTCCTATCCCGAGCAGCAAGCTTTGTCTTTCGTCCACTGTTGTGCTTTGAAGACGCCATCTTACCTTGTGTTGTGTACGCTGTCATAACGGCTGATACTGTGCTCCTTGCACACCCAACAAGCTTTGAGGTTTCAGTCACCGTGGCTCCAGCTGAACGTGCTCCAACAATCATGCCTCTTTGGAACTCTGTCAGGTCTGACATTGCAGTGTCTCTTGAGAGCGTATGATAGACGAATGCACCACCAATGACTGCTGTTGGCAAACTAATACCTTCCCCTTCACAGCCACTAGGTGGCAGACTTCAGTGCCAGGTGGTGCTGCTGTACTGCCGGTGTGAAATGTGGCATACTTTTTCACAGGTGTTCGTATTATTTTGTCCCCCATCTGTAGACTCACCACCTACCAAAACATTTTGAGCAATTTCATCAGCAGGACAGTATCTTTTGGAACAAAAGTGGCACCATTGATGTGGATTTTCTGCCCAGTAGTGTAACCACCAAGTGTTTACTACTGGCAGGTTATCCAACATGTGCATAACACTCAAGAAAACAACAGCCTGGTTTGATTACTTACGGTAGGATGTAACTTCTGCAAGACATTGCACATCCACATACTGCCCACCACACAATTTACATTATAGGAACTCTGTTGGGTGTTACTGCTGCCCCCACCCCCTTTTTTTTTCTCACACTCCAGACCTCCTTCCAACAGATTGTCACCTGTCTGGATCCTTTAACAAGTTCTTTGGAGGTCAGCAGTAGCAAAGAGGTGAAGCTCTGGCATACCGAGAAATTTTTGTGTTATTGGTATCCAAGCACTAGTGAAATGCTGGGATAAGTGCACTTGTAAAGGGGGATTACACTGAGATATTGAAGTCTTCTCTAAGCATCAAAGTGTGTGTCGTTATCATGAAAAATCAGAAGTTCCGATTACATGTAATACTTTAGTACATATTACATTATTTTCCTCATATTAACGGTATCTTACTCCATAATTTAACATATTTTTTTCTTTATGTTCACAGGCTGAACTGAACTTTAATGGATGGGAATAAAGCAGCATCCTCACAGGATCATCCTGAGAGCAACGGTAAGTTTCTTTGATGCAGTAAAGTTAATGTGGGATTTTGACAACATGTGGCTCCACACTAACCTGAAGCAGCCCTCTAGTGTGTTTTGTTTGAGTGGACAAAATATTTTTAGCGTTGAACTGGAATGAAATTTCTGCAGATACTAATCAGAAATTGAAAAAAATTATCCATATTGTGATTATACCAGTCTGGTATAAAATTACATATATTCCATGAAGAATCTGAATGGTTTATTCGGCTTCTTAATTAATCTCTGTAACAAAATGCTCAATAGATGCATTGCATATTTACACACTTACTACAAAACCAGGGTACAGGACTCTATACCTTTAAATTTAAAAGAAATAGTAACAAAAATGGATGAACTTTGTAGTACATTTTAAGCTAATTACAGAAATGACAGGTAAATCATCATCAGTTTCACTGATAGTCTATTGAGTAGAACAGATTCATCTGTTTGATATCTAATTTTTATATTTGGCTCACCTTTGAATAATGTCTCCTGTGATGCTACCACTTTCCCTTCCCTTTCTCTTTTATCTAACATACTGTTCTTGCCCCCTCCCTCTATGGTTATAGACCTTTTATAAACAACTGTAATGTATTGGAGTTACTTGTAGGGCTGAGTCAATACCACTTTGCAAATGTTTATATTTACTGCAAATGCTGGCCCCGTGGTGGAGTGGTTAGCACATTGTGCTACGATGCCAGGGGTCTTGGGTTCGAATCCCGACCTGGGCATGGATGTTTGTGAGTGTCTGTTCATCAATTCCATCATATCATCACTCATACCCATCTTCGCAAATTAGCCAAAAGTGGCACAAAAGCGAAGTGAAATAAAGCAAATCAATCAATTTATTGCAGATTTTTTGTGTCCTACATTTTGGGGCAAAAAGTACGCAAGAGAATATTAAAATAGTATAAATTAATTACAAAATTCACTTCTGCCGCACAATTTTGGTGCAAAATTAAATAAAATCGTTTATTTTCCAAATTTAAAGGATAGAAGAATTGGACCCGATGAAAGTGTCCTGTGGCCATTTTCGCAGATCCCATGCGATACTCAAAGTACAGAAAGATCTACTGGTATAAGTAAACAAATTTCAACAGATACTTTCTAGTTTAAATTCTGATATTGGCTGATACGACAACATCGATATTGGCTCAGTCCTTGTTACTTGAAACTTTCTATTTAAGTGCGTTAAGACTACTTGCCAGAAAGAGAAGCAAGATATTTTCCTCTTTAGATATTCGAAGCCACCCCTGTGTGGTATTTGCCTTGTTGGCCAGTGCAGAGTACTGCTGGAAGCTCCACGGCTCATTGTTGAACATGGTGCGGGTCAACGATTTCACAAGTGGCTCCAACACTGTCGCTTGGTACACTTTTCCAGATGTTTTCACACCATGTTCACAGAAGTGGAGGTCAGTTGTGCCAACGTACGAAACACCCCACCAAAAACAATCACTGAGGCGGGATGAAGGTATCTGAGGATCCGTGGCATGTTTTCACGAGCTTCCTGGGATGTCGAGGCATAAACACGGTCATTCTGACGATTGTAACATTCTTCAATCATGAATATTTTTTCGTCCGTGAAAAGGATCCTCTTGTGGCCACCATTGCGTAACGCTGAAGGAGTTTTTCTGTTTTCTGCTCCCTCTGGACCTTAAACTGTGGAGTGAGGAAGTGACCAGTACTTCACCGATAAGTGCAGAGTCCTAGATCACTTCAGAGCACACGCGACATCGTCATTTTTGAAATGTTCAGCTCTTGAGCCATCACTGCTCGTTTCCTGACAGGATTTTGTCGAATCCTCACCACCACTGCTTTCACGAGCTTCTGGCTCCTCATGCTGCGAGGTCTAACTTTCCTGGGGCTGTCCTCAATTGTTCCTGTGTCACAGTATCTGTTGATGGTCCGATGCACGAACATCCTGCTGACATTCAGCTTTTTCAAGGTGTTGCAAATGTCCGATGGTGATTTGCCAACTTTGTGCAGCAATTACTGCCATACAGTTCTCATATACACCCCACTCCATTCACCTTTCCGCTACCACAGCCAAACACACAATGATACTGGTTCTTGTTTGTACAACATTGTGGGGTTACCTTGCCAACTAGTGTTGCCATCCCTGTCTAAACTTTGTAACAGAATTTATGATATGATTAGGTATTATGGAATTTATGAAGTGACGCTCATAACGAACATCCATGCCAAGCACAGGATTAACCCAGCACCCCTGGCTTCATAGCATGCTGTGCTAACCACTCTGTTGCAGAGATCAGTAGAAAGGCAGAAAAGAAATGATGATGATAAAAATTGTGGTTGTGAATTTCAAAGTTGAACAAAATAAGTTGGAAAAACGTGTTCAGAATTTAGAGTTCTGATATCAAAGAGCAAAGAAGTTAAACATAAATAATACAAATCAAGTAAAAGCTAATTTCTACTCAATTTCAGGCCTAAAAAAGTTCAAGGAGTCCTTCAAAATCCCACCAGAGATTCAACAGGTATGGACTAAATTGGAGTGCCCTATCTGCTTCGAGATTGTAACACCACCTATTTACATCTGCGAACAAGGACACCACAACTGCCACAGATGCCTCGAGGCATATCCAAAGTGCCCAACATGCAAAGGCCAGAAGATCACAACTCGGAATTTCACCCTGGAGTCCATCGTCAAGAAACTTCCACTGCCATGCGTAAATGCACTGCATGGCTGCAACGTAACTGCCAAACTGGAAGACAGAGTGGAGCACGCAGGTCACTGTGCGTTCAGCAAGCTGTTCAATTGCTTTCTTCCCGGATGTGATCAGCGCTTGTTCAAGCCCGACCTGATCAACCATTTGCAAAACATGCATGGTGCTTTGTTGGCGACCATAGCTCCAGACAATTTGGACACTGTCAGTTTCTCGTGGAGAAAAATTGCAGCCAACTACATTCATATTTGCGAAATTTCTGGCTGGGGGTATTTTGTATATCAGCACACACCCTTATCCATCATGTTCATCGGAGAAAAATATGATGCTGCATATTACACATACAGCCTTCGTCTCCAGCAACCTGGAAAATATATTTCATTTCCTGGAAATGTAATCTCTATCCAATGTGAATCACTCAACCAACTGAACATTTCTCATGAATCAGGAATGCAAGCAATAACACTCACATTCAAGCGTGGGCAGTTTCGTCCAAGTAACGCACTTTGCACTATTACTTAGCAGTGGCAAGTGATTCACATACCAAACAGTAAGTTTCAAGAGAAAATCTAATCAAATTATTCAGGATGATGTACGACATTTCCAATATAATCTTTCAAAAATAAACTGATTCAATGTACTTCATGTAAGCACGATCATTGTCAAAAATAGAAAAACTACTAACAGGCAATTTACATTATTTTATGGTAATATTTTGTCCAAGTTTAATTTTATTTATAAGCTAAAGTATCTGATTCATGATGGATGCGGTAAACATAGCTTTAGTATTACGTACGTGAAGATTCATGTTTCCGTGTTGCACAATTGAATAGGGTTTTTTTTCAATTAATTTCGAAGGCTCACTGCCTGCATTCACTAAGGGTATGGCAGTGAGCAGAGTGGAGATGGTAGCGCATCTAGCAACGTTTAGTATCCTTAGTGAATGAAGGCAGTGAGCCTTCAAAATTAATATGAAAAAAAAAAACAAAAAAAAAAAAAACAACAACAACTATTCAATTGTGCAATACAGAAACATAAATCGTCACATACGTCATAAAGTATCAGAGTCGAAACATTTCGGAGGCTAGTTACTGCCACCAACGTCTTTCAACAAGTCACTTTTGAAATGACATGAAAATGTGCTATACATGGTAGGAGGGTTGATTGATTTAGTTTATTTCACTTCACTTTTATGCCACTTTGGCTAATCGCAAGATGGGAATAAGTGATGAAATTGATGAATGGACCCTCACAAACAACCATGCCCAGTCCGGGATTCGAACCCAGGACCCCTGGTATCCTAGCATGCTGCATGGACCACTACACATCCAAGGCCAGCACATGGTTGGAGGGAAATCAACATCTGGTGAGCTACTAAAATAAACAGGGGGAAAGGTTTAATATACATTCAATACATACACACATACAATATTAAATGTAATCACCAAGCAAATTGAGACTCTCGTCATAAAAGGTGCCCACTTGCAAGTTCAACCAACCTTGAACCATGCTCAATAGCTAGAGCCACATATTTTTGGTAAATAAAAAAGCAAAATTTCGGTATAAAAACTGAGTCAATTTCGGGTTCAAAAGCGGTAAATAAAATAAAATATCGGTGTTATAGCGGTGAAAAATTGGATCAAAAGTGGTATATAAAAAGACATTTTGATTTTAAATTGTGAATATAATCCTAAATTTGATTTAAAAACTACACTTATTCCACAGAATTAACATTTCACTTCTAATAGCCCATTTATGTAGTTATCAGAGTATTAAGTTTATTTCTGTGTAAAGGAGTCAATTTTTGTTTCTCCAATATTAACAGCAGAATTAATCAATTTTCTGGGAATTGCATAACTCTCAGGATAATTCTGACCTCAGTAGGTGCCGCGTCGGTGAATAAACCCTAAATTTCGTGTTTAACAGTTAATTTCGCTTTTTGCAGTTCATTTCGCATTATTTCATGACAAAACATGGTCACAAAATGCATCTCACACCTTTCAAAAACATGAAAAACTAACACTACAATGTATTTTTTCAAATTTCGTTTTTTCGTCAAAAACGAAATATGCATGCCCCTATCAATAGCTCATCTTTCTCCTTCAAATGTTCATTCACTTGCAACACACATCCTTTTTTATTGTGTCCTTCAGATTGCAAAAATGAAATCACAGAGTGAATTTTGCAGCAGGAGCGCTGATGGTGGCAATCATGTCCTCTTGCTTGCTACAAGGAGTTGCTCATATAAAATGAAATGGGTACTGATTGCACCTGCACATGTCACCATGACAACTCAGTTTTGTCTTTTGATGATGAGCACTCTTTAAGGCTGGAGGGAACTTTCTATGGCAAGTGTCAATTCGCTCGGTAATTGCAGCATAGTGTAGATATATACGAATATATATGTAAAAAATAAATATTTTTACGTTTTCCTCCCAGCCAGCCTCCATGGCGTAGTGATTATTAAAGCATGCTACAATTCCAGGAGTTCAAATCCCAGCCTTAGCACGGGTGTTCTGTGAGTATCCCTTTCATCGTATCATAATGAATCTTTCAAGATTAGCCAAAAGTGGCAGAGAAGCGAAGTAAAATAAAGCAAATCAATCAAGCAAGCAATAATGTTTCCTCCCAGTTCATTTTATTTTAGCAGGTCATCAGAAGTTGATTTCCACATAACCATCATATTTATATGCTGGAATATACTTGAAAAGGCACAAGTGAAAGTATGGAAAAAGCAGGAAGAAAAGATTAACAGATAATTCCCGCAGTGGTGGTTCTTCCATGGAACAGAGGGAACAGGCTGTTCCCTCCTACTTATCGCCCTTTTGAGCTATTTTAATTATCTACATTAACATAATAAGAACACTTCTTTCTCCAGAAAACAACGTTTCCAAAAGTAACACTGAAGAAAATCTTTCACCATGGATGGATGTTTGTTTATGTCACCTATTCCCATCGCATAGACAGCCTCATTGTTCTCACCATCTGAGAATCACGACAACGCGCGAAGGTAAACGAAATGGTCCCACGGAAGCTGACCATCCTAGCTGTTCCCTCAGAGACATATAGCGGATTCGCTTTTCTTCAAGTTTTTGCTATGTGCTGAAGCTCATCCTAGTGATACTTTTGAGTGTAGAAAGTCTATAATTTTCTAATCTCGTTATGAACTTATGTCTGACATTGATAACGAACTGGAAAAATATTCTACAGTCTAAGCATCGGCTAAATGCCTTAAGCTACTTTGGCTAAACGCTGAGAAATAGCTTCCGAGGGAACGTCCACAGTTTCAAGGCACGCAGCAGCAGGACAAGAAAGTGAATGTTGCGAGTGCTGTACGTATGATTGACCGGCTGAAGACGAAAGCTTTTAGTTCCTTGAACTTTGCAGAAAATACAACAAACCAAAACCTATCCTAACTGAATTAAAAACTAAAATGAAATCATACACAAGGCGTTACTACAACTCTGTAAAATGATTAACTGGATATTCTTCCAGTGGCAAATTATATTGTTGTCCTGGTTTGATCCTGATAAAGGAGTCTGGAACAGTTCGAGTTTTGTCACATTAACAACTTCTACTGATCTAGCACACGTCATGAAAAAAAAACTCAGCCATCTCCGTGCCATTGCATTGAGGACGTTTGAATTGCAAGAATAGTCAACTCTATTAAAAAACGTCAACTTAATCTACGAACAAAGAGATGATAACTCATAAATTGCTATTATTAATTTTTCTTTGTTTCGAATCAACAATCTTATATTTTTAATGTTTTCTTTATATTATATCATATTTGCTTTAAAATTATTATTGTCATATAATTTTAATGTGCCTCATGTTTGTCACTTCTGACAATTTGTAATATATGTATCTTATATTTATTTGGTTCATTTGAACAAGGGTTGAATTTTACTTGATCTACTGCATTATATTAAGACACCCATAAGGGGGAGGGGGGGGAGCAAGTGCAGGTGACCTGTTCCCCTGCCTCATTTAGCACAGCATGCCACCGAATTTACGTAACCAATTCTCTGCTTAATCTTCACTAGTTACTTCACAAATACAAAAAATGCAGTATAGAAAAGAAAACTGAAACCCACCAAGAACTACAAAAGCACTCCATTCAAATAACATTGTGTTAGTTTCTTCTTACCATCAAATTGGCTTTCTTTAGTATACGGTGTAGAATAACTATGAACTTGAAATACTAATTGACATAATTTAATATTATAGTATTAGAACATATACACATACATTCTTACACTCTCTTTTACAAGTATTCTCTGTGGTGTCCTGCAACATAAATCAAGAAAAATTATTTTGCTAATAAAAATGGAAATAAGTGTACATGCACAATAATATACATATACATATATATATCACATATATGTACACTTTTAAATACAATATTAAAATACTATTTTCTTTAAATCCAAATGGATTTCAATGACAGATGTCACTTTCAATGTATATATAAATATTACACATTTCACTGTTAATATATCACCATTCTTAAATATCTAAATCATACTGCAAAAAACAGCTACAAATCTGCTCCACAGCAGAATAGTATTAATACATTCTTTAATTTACACAATGCTGCTTCTTTAGCTGCATTTGTTGAAGGTATATGAAAAGCTCTATCAAACAGAAAACAAGCTTCAATATAGTAGATTCTGTATAAACAAACCAGTGACAGTTATAGAAGTGCATATATTTTTTTGTTAACACTTTAAAATTATTTTAGAGAAGATTATGAAAGATTTAGATTAACAAGAATTGGTATGTATATACATATGTTTGTGGTATTATATACCTATGTATGATTGTAATACAATCATAAAGCATGCCCATACATTTTTTTAAAAATTGATTTTTTATGCTGTTTACAGTTTAGTTGAGATTATAGCAACAAGGACGATATATTTGATGGAGCAACAAGCAAATAGATTTTTTGTATATCAACCAATGATTTTAACTGTCAATGATTTGCTGGGTTTTTTCGGTCAAAATTGGTTAGAATAGAAAATGTGCGGATCCCTCTTATTACACAACCAAAAAGCTAAGTTCTTAGGTTGTTCTTAGTTGTAAAGTTGTTAGCTACACTTGGTTCTTCAGAGCTTTCATTACATATGAATAATACTGTTTTGCTCATGAGTATTTGGAAGGAGTCAAAAACATTTATTATCGGAGACTGCATGATGCTTTTTATATCATCAAAGTGAGTAAAAACGTGTTTCCTTGGTAACTTGTACGGCTACTGCACATTACGTCATTACACACATACTTTTCAGAATAATGCAGTGGATTACTCGAAAAAACACCTTCCAAACTTTATTAATGTTTTGCTTTTAACCATTGATATTTCTAAGTAACACAACACACATACAAAATTCACGGAAAGTCAATCACAATCAGACACACATTAATACACACACCCGCACACTATATAAATGGGGTATAGTTCACATGAGGCATGAGCATTTCTGTGAGGTCCTCTTGAACGCTAATGCTACCTGCCATCCATGACAACTTGCTTGAAAACACCTGCTGGCATTTGACTCTTCACTTCGTGACTACCAAGAGCAGTGGTACCATCTTTGGCAATAAACAGCTGAAGCCCAGACACTAGAAAAAGAAAATTAAAATTATCTGCATGTATCATGACACCTTCAATCTCTATAGTGTTCACTTTTATAAACTTTTAATTCAAATGTAACTTTTACAAAAACCTCAAAGGGGGAGGTGTTACATACTAACTCTCTCAACTACAAAAATAAACTTTGTGGGGCAACACAGTCCAGGCCTGTCAAACTCATAAAGTCCATTGAAACCATTTGCTTTGTAAATAGGAGCTTCAGTACTTCTTTCCAAGTGGCTCCCCAATTATCTTCATGATATTGGGTTAACACAGAAGCTTCAGGACTCCCACTGCGGACCAAACCAAGATCACTTACACCAAAGGCAAGGTGCTATCCATTCAACTACACAAGATGTCTGAAATGGGGGGCAGTGGGGTTGACTTGCCCCTCACTTATTACAGAGGGAGCCAAAATAGTCTTTCTGCCTCAAGTTGTATCCTAAAAGAATAGCTACATCTTTTCCAACTTATCTTTGGTTTCAAAAAGCATTTGGGCACATCATGCTGCGATGCCAACGGTCCCGGGTTCGAATCCTGCTCGGGCTTGGTTGTTTGTGAATGTCCATTCATCAATTTCATCATTTCATCACTCATCCCCATCTTCGCAAATTAGCCAAGAGGCACAAAACGCAAAATAAAATAAACTACATCAATCAATTAATCAAAAAGCATTTGGAAAAATATTTTTGCATATCTAAATGAACTTGGAATGAAGTTTCCACAACAGCAAGAAGTATGGGACACACAAATCCATGTGCAGATAAGAATCAGAGTCAGTTTCTGCAAACCAAGGCAATGTTGAATTCACTGCTTCTGTTTCTAGTTTTCTTTTGTTTTGTATGTAAAGGAGTGGTGACATGTAGAATAACAAGTGTGAGTCTTCACTCATGAAACAAAAAGACACTGTCAAGTGCAGTCTTGATACCATCCCTACTCTACTCTCTCTGTTTTTCATCCAGGGAATTTTGGACCGTATATTTTATTCTATCCATACTGAAATATATAGCAATGAGAAATTGAAGATTGAATATTTTAAAAATCTTGTCTGGGAGGGGCTTTTAGTTTAGGTAACAATAAATGTGAGACTGCATTCTTTTACATAGGCCACAGTAGCCGAGTCCACTGTGTGATTCAGGAAAAGAGCAACTTATGTTCAACGATTGATCAACAAATCCTGCCCACTTACTTCAGTCTTTGTGGATATAATCTGTTTTTAAGGACCCCACACTGAAAAAAGTCATCAGCCATGCAGAAAGGTGAACATGTCTAAGACAAAGTGCATGGTATCTTCTTGGAAATTCAAGTTTCTGGGAATTTTCTCTTACCATTCCAAACTTAGAAATGATCAAGGCTACACACACACAGCATAGTGGTGTCCAATGACGGTATTTCATCTTATTTCTGCCTACTGGTCTGGGTAAAACAGTTCCAACCAAAAAAAACAACTCCCACAAACCTGCTAACTAGAGCGGACAGTCCTTTCTTTTCTCCCTCACTTCCCTTTAGATTGTGCCAGACTGTTGTCAAACATATAACTTCCCTACCTTGATTCTTTGTCAAAAACTTAAACATCATTAAACATTACATCTCTACTTTCGATACATGTTTCAAGATGGTTTTCCCTTCATGATGATGCAAAAAAATTGGCACTGAGTAAAGGTTGAATGTTATATTGTACTTTGTATAATCACCATCTTGAAACACGTCATCCGATTTCACTTTGTTTCCTTTTTTATTGCCAAGGCAGCCAACTGTGTAATGCAAACATGCTGCCAGGAACAGTGATTTGTTTATGTTGAAGAAAGCTGCACATTTTGAGCAATGCAAAGGAATAAACAGCTGACTGCATCGCCAACACTCTCTATGTTCGCTTATGGTTCAAAGATTTGATGACAACTTGTGGCATAGAATGCCGAAGACTAAGGTCTTACCTCTGGTTGGGCCATGACTTTCATACTTTTTCAATAACATGAAATAACTTTACATGCTTTACATTCGTATGTACTGAAAATTGAAATCGTTCTAAGGAAATTACAATTTTTCATAGCTATTTTTTTTCTTGTCAATTCATACATTTACAATTTGATTTGATTTGGTTTATTTTACTTCACTTTTCTGCTACTTTTGGCTAATTGTGAAGATGAGGATGAGTGATGATATGATGAAATTTATGAAGGGACACTAACAAAGAACATCCATGCCCAAACTGGGAATCGAACCCAGGACCCCTGTAATCATAGTATGCTGTACTAACCAATTTGCTAAAAGCTATTTATATAAATATGGGACTGGCAAAATTATAGCAAATCTTATTGATAAAACTAATATGCTTTTATCACCTGGTACTTATTACAGTATTAATTAATTATTCCATTCTACATGTGCAAATAGCAATGTGTTGGCAAATCTATTCAATATACACAGAGATGACAGTCAATGTATAATGCAGGACACTTACAAGCAGGGTTGTTAAAGATCCAGAAACCCATAAATTCTAATGGGTTCTATTGGGTTCTGCTGCACGACCAGAACTTTTTTCTTCACAATTTAAATTTGGTACAAGTTGCGTATTGTTTCATTGACATTTAAAACATTCCAATTACGCACCACAAACTTGCTGAATTACCAAACGAACAGAAAAAAAAATATCCTACCTTCAGCTGACTCATCCTGTTCCAGATTCGTTGACTTCAGCAAGTCATCTATGAGGTCATCGGGATTCACGCGAGTGAGCTCAACCCTCGACTCTTTCCCTTCCTCTGCCTTCTTCCTTCGCTCGATCGCCTTGGCCCTATCCAGTGAACCAGTTTCACTGAAACCTGACCCAGAGCTGGGATTCCTGCGATAGGAAATGCCTATTTTTAAACATGTACATAAAGTCACAAAGTCAACAGTAACAAATACTTTTACGTATCTTAAAAAGCAGATTAGCACAAAGCAAGGACAAAAGCAATGTAAAATACAATACAGTAAACTCTTGGCTCCTAAACAATGTGAGCAGTAGACCATCCAACAACCAACTTCATAAAGGCATGATGAAAGAGGCATATGACTATTGCATGCTAAAATGTTCTCAACATGTGTATACGAAGATCGAGCTAGTTAATTAAAGAAATACTACCACATAATAGGAAATATCATTATTATTTTGATGATTATTTGAACTAATTCATGCTATATGTAGAGCTGTAGCTAACTATTTCCCATGTTGGGATTAAGAGTAGATTTTGGCACACCTTGCATGGAATTTGATGTCCACACAAAAGGCAAATCCCAATGCTGTATGGTAAAAATGGTAGCACATAAATTTTCATTCAAGTGCACACGTTCCTCCACAACAAAAGACTTTTGTATCTCTACTGACAATGATCATATGCTGCCCTAGTACATACCTTCATAACACTTGCAAAACACGAAACATGTATTGCCCTATTTTGACCCTTTCAGATTTTTAAAATGCCCCTGCACATAGTTTTAGCCATCATTTATCCAGTACTTTCCATCTAAAGGAGGCATAAGTTTGTATTTAAGCAAGTGCGAGGGTAAATTTTAGAACCAAGAATTACCATAAATTGGGTATACTACATCAGCAACTAATCATGAACAAATCACATGCAATATCAGTTTTTATTCAACGTGTATCAAATGGATGGGACTTGGAGAAACAGTTAAACTATTAAGTGAAGTGAGCAAGAAACTTTATAGATCTACTTCTTTTTGACAATTCTTTAACAGGGTGATGCAACATTTAATCTTTCACCACTTTTGTTCTTTTTGCTTGTTAGGCACGCTCCTTGCCTCAGCACCTGAGACACCCTCCCCTGTAGCTAAGATTCTGCTTGCTCCTGTCTTATTAATTTCAGACTTATAAATCTTGAAAGCAGGTTTCTAAAAGCTTTTGTGTGTGTGTGTGTGTGTGTGTGTTATCAGAGGTATAAATGAACTTTCTCCAAGTTGAAAAACTTGAGTTTGATATTTGAGATGAAATCTTGAATTACTTTTCTTTTATTCTTTTGGCTCATATATAGAAGTGGTGTGATGAGCATGTATGGGGCATTCATTTGATAGAAGGCTTGGTAGCTCCTAGAGCCTTAGCAGAAACATTACACACATGACATTACTTCCAGCACAGAACTAAGGTTACAAACGACTACAAATAGAAAAGTCCAGTGTGCCACATGAAAATAACATAGCTCCATTAAAGAATCAATAATGTATTTTAGATCTACAAAACCATAGGTATTTTTCACTTTCACTCCAAACACAAGCTGTAACTTGTATTGTACTATTTTAACAAGATCTATGTACTTCATGTTTCATTTAGGTTGGACGTAACTGCTTATCGACAACAGCAATGTACATTTCTATAGGTAAATACTTATTATATAATTCATATACATAAATTACACTGAAGATCATTCTGAAAAAATATTACAGTTATTGAAATACCACTGAATATACAGTGTGTTCATAAAGTCCCGATACCATTACAATGTACATTACATTTGTAATCATACCGGGACTTTATGAACACCCTGTATAATCAGATGCAAAAGTACCTCCCACAAAGCATAAGGAATGGAGTCTGTCACAATTTTTAGATAAATATCCAAGAAATTCTGGACCAGTACCTTATTTCCTACTAAGTGCCCTTCTCACTGCCAAATTAGGTGTAGTCAAGTTCAAAGATATATGTGCCTGCAGCATATGAGGCAAGACTCCCTGAGTACAGCACCTTGAATAATGTAGTGTGGAAAACGGCACTGTTCTTGGCTATCTGTCTGGTTCCACTCGAATATGATACCGCTAGAGGCACTGGTGTCGGTACAGCTGCATGGCATTCATCTGCTTATAATGGAAGTAAATGGAGTTTTTGCTGCAACGTCTCATTATTTTACATGAAGCACTTCTATGAATGTGATAGTTGCTATATTTGGCACAGTGGTCGCGAAGATATTAACGAAAATTCTAGACAGTCGACCACGTCCTGTTATCGTTATACTTTCATTGATAATACGGGAGAAAAAATATGCGTTGAATGCTCTTGGTAACTAAATTTTTGTGTATGAATTAGGTTCATTATTATTATCATCATCATCATTTCTTTTAAAGATATACACACTGAAGCAATTGTATTTTTGGTATCTTTTCTTCCGCTTTAAACTAATCGCGGGATGATGATAATGATGATAGCATGAAACGACAAGGAAAAACCCACAAAACTTCCTTAGTGCCATCGACATGTGTGTAAGGAAACTTTCAGACCAATGGGACAAGCGACACGGGATGTTCACACTGATGTGACTAGTGACACAGACACTTCCAGACTGTAAAATAGCATTCATTGCGCATGAGGGTCCAAACAGCAAACGACACGTTCATATGCCGTATTCGCATGCTACTTGTTACTTCGGTCTGAAGGCTCCTTAAAGGAAGGGTGCTCAGACTGAAGCGACGTGCCACAGGGGGAGTTCCCAACTAAGTGACAAGCGACATGGTGCCTTCAGTCTATTAGCAAGCGTTTGCTGTTAATTGTGCGAACAGCAAATCTAGGTGACACGATAAGCCACTCGTGTCACTTTGTCGTTACACGTGTCGCTCATACTGGGCCCTTTTCCTAAATAGCTTGCAACGTGTTGCCGTGGTTTGTTGTTTGCGCTTCGCGATGCAATGAGTGTCTTGCTTTAGGGAGATTGCACACCAAAGCGACAAGCAGCACGCGACACTTATCGCTTGAGAATTTCACCAACAGAACGCTGGCCTGTGCCACTACGATGTGAAATGTTGCTCTTGATTGGCTTGTTTCCAAGTGATATGTGTCGCGTGTTGCTTCGGTACGAAAGTTGCCTTGGACCAAAGGACACATGTTGCTTTGGTGTGAAATCCCCATATCGTTTGTCACGTGTCGCTTTGATCTAAAATCTTCTTCTCCTTGAGGAAACTGTGCAGTCAGAGCTTGTGTTTCTATGGTTCGAAAGGCTGCATTGATTACCAACTGCTCGCTTCCAAGGGACACTTGTGGTTTGTCGTCTCGGTATGAAATATCTCTCAGGATACTACATATATTCTAATAACATAGAAAAATAATCTCTAGTACACAATCCAACACCTGACGTCCGGAATCACATTGCGATGTATCTTCTTGTGTTCGTTACGCATGCTATTTATTTATTAATTTTATTTTACTTTTCTTTCCAAATTCATGCCATTTCGTGACTGCAAATCAGTCCACAAATATAACTGTTTCCATCAATTCATGTACCACCTTTCAAGACAAACAAATCTACACAATATATTCCAAAAACTAACTAAGCCGCATTACTTTCATAAGAAAATTAGCAGCTGTGCTGATTGCACTGCCATCTATGTTGTCATCCATCTCGGGAATCAGTTTCTTGGGTCGTTTTCCACACTACGTTATTCAAGGGGCTGTACCCTGAGACCACCAGTGTAAAGCCATCTGATATGACTGCCTTGGGTGCAAAAGATAAGTGAATGAAACCCCTGATGGACAAAATGCATCAACATAGCTTTGACAGTTACCATGCCATAGTTATCCACTACTAGCTCTCCTTTTACACCCACCATGTTTGTTGGCAAAGTCAGTTGCAAAGTAAACAGTCGTATGCAGTGGCCAGGACGTACGCCAAAATCATGATCAGCATCCACCCATATTATACAACTGTGCTCTAATACAGTAGGGCATCAATTATCCGAAACAATTCAGGACTGGGGATGTTCGGGTAACTGATTTTTCGGATAACCGATCATTTACGAAAAAAGTCATAGGAGCAATATATAAAAAAAAGCAGTGATATTAAACACAAAACTGTATATATTTTGTATCACACGTCTTACAAATACATACCTTACATAAAGTAGTACAGTAAAGTAGGCCTACAGTTTAGGAAAAGAAGTCCACAGGGAGGGTGAAAGCACTGCAGCACCCCAGCACTAGCGGCTGCTAGCGGAACTACATTTGAATTTGCCGACTGGAATGCTTTCGGTTAACCGATGTTTTGGTTGGTTGGTATTCGGATAATCAATGCTCTTATGTACTTAGGTCAATTGATTGACTGATTGATTTGGCTTATTTTACTTCGCTTTTCTTCCACTTTTGGCTAATCGTCAAGATAAGGATGAGGGGTGATATGATGAAATTGGTGAAGGGACACTCACAAAGAATACCCATGCCCAGACTGAGGGGCTTGAGATTTGAACCTGGGACCTCTGGATTCGGAGCACACACTGATAACCACTCCACCACGGAGGCGAGCAATATTTAGGTCAAGTTATGTTATATGGTTAATTATATATTTTTTTAATATTTGATCTCATTTTTTTTTTTTTTTTTCATCTTGTGGCCCTTTTCAAAGCAATATTTTACCAAGTGGAGATGGCTTTGCAGTTGAGGCAGTCGCAACTCCCCCCTCACCCTTTTTAAACCTGGGCCTGGCAGTGGCCAGTAGAGAAGGAAATTTTGTTACTTGTGCAATTAGCTTTAGAAAGTAGGTTACTGATTAAAATTTCATTATTTCCTAATATAGCATTTAGAATATTGAAACATATTATGTTATAGACAGTATCCATTCCATTCCTTATAGTTAGCGAAAAGGTCCTTGACCTGTACAAAATAACATTCTTGGTGGGGGAGGAGGAAGCATGCAAACTAAGCCAATTCTACATATTAAAAGCACTATAATGTAATGCCCTAATAATATACATTAAATCAATTTATTAAGTATAAAATAATATTTGCTGAATGTTGCAAATAAACATTATGAACTGCGAATGCAAATAAAGAACAAAAATATAAATACCATAGCAAAAATGAAAATACCCGTTCCTAATAATGAATGCATAAGAAGCTCCAAAAAATTAACTAGTTTTCATCATCACATAAAAAGCTGAAAACGAACATTTACAATTTTGGGACAATGACCATTGGTAAATCGGGGGTCAGGAGGAACTTCACTCTTACCACTATGATTGGAAGATTTGGATGGACTGTTACAGGACAACAATACAGATGTAACATTTCCAATGTCAGATGACCAACCGAGTTAAAATGTCCACAAACACAACAAAATATGTGACAAAAACTTTTTTCCACAGAAAAAAATTAGATGAAACTTCACGCTGCATGTACAAATACGCAACATTCACGTACTTTGCAACATCGAAAGCTATGAAGCTTTTATGAAATTATTGATGAAACAATTAAATCCACTATCATACAATAAAAAAATGAGGAAACGACAGCATGCACCACAACACACACAACATGCACATTGAGACTCAATGAATTACTTACTAACATGGACTCTGTCGAATGTGCAGTGAAAACATGTGCAATACTTGTATTCTCTTTTTCGTCATGTTATTAAATACTAATTCTTATTTGCATGATAATTATACCTATTTTATGGACAAGAAAGCTTTGTGAAAACTTGCTGTTTCTGTTCCCACTTCTCTTTATTTCCAATTACATTAAACAAATTAATTTGAATTATTTGGATCACTATGGTGAATCCAACACGAGGACTCAAATCTGAGACATTCAGTGGCAAGATTGTCAGTCCAGCCCTCAATGCACTTGGCTGCAGAAGTGACTATTGTGAAGATGTATATATTTTTAAAATTGCTGTGCACTCTTCTCCCTCACCAGCAGGGTGGCTGGTTCACCTTGATTTGCCAACAAAACCAAAATTTTCTTTTCCCAGGGTAATTAAATACTCCAATCAAATTTGGAGTGCCTAATTACATGAAGGCACATTATGGGGATGTGGGGGTGGGGCCCCACACATTCTCGATCTTGGCCACCTTGGAGGTGATGTGATCAGCACCATTCCACTGCCTTTACTCCCCAGGGATCCATTGATTTAAGGCTGAGTGAGCCCCAGAGCTGCTTTATGTGGGGACAAGGACGGAAAAATTCCAACCTTAGATCACCAACGCTGGGAATCAAACACGGTCTCCAGCGTGGCAGTGAGATGCCCTACTGACTATAATCGGTTCTCAATCATATGTGCTTATGTTCAAATATCACAGTAATACTACTGATAATTTCAGATAGCACAACACACATACATTCTGTATATTTTGTATCTTCTTTTATTTTGCATGTTACTTGCTAATTTTAAGGCAAATTATGAATTTTTTTAGTTCCTACTTGGGCAATTTAAAAGGTGTGCTCAAGGTGTGTGAAAATCAAAATTTGAATTTGGACCAAGAATTGAACCTGGTATCACTCAATGCAAACAACAGCTCCAATCATAAGGTTACACAAATTTATAAGTATAATAATCCGACATAATATAGGAAATAGGAATGCTTTGACAGAAATGACTAAATGATGCAGGTGCTCTTTCTACAAGCACACTACACGTGAAGTTATGCAAGGAGGCAGAAACAGCAGTATTTAATTATTTCCTTTAGCCTTCATGAACAATGAAAAGTACACTTAGATCAAAAATATCTGGACCCCAACTGAATAGTGAAGTTAAGAATGAGCAGTAGAATGGCCTACAATGCACATATGAAGGACTCACTACAGAAAGTTATATAACGACCTTTACAACCAAATTTTTCAGGTCCAGATTAACTATGATTTTATTGCAGAGTGCATCTTCAAGGAGTAGAAGGCAGATAGAAGGACCAAGTTGCACAGTAAAATTCAGTGCTTAAAGATGGGTTCCCACTGATTTTGCTGAACAAATTCCCTCACCTTTCCACATAGTATTTTAATACATTTCCAGACCATTCTATAAGTATTAACATCATCTTTTGATTTGCATTAAGGAAATAAAATTTCAGATGGAGGAACAGAAAATCTCAGGAATTATTCTCTTATATTTCTAAGTTTCTGCTGTGCATTTTATGCATAGTCTAATCAGGGCTGGACCTACAGTTTAAAATGGGATCCGACCACTATGTGTCTTGTTGTTACTTGGAAACAAACCTACAGAAAATAAATGCAATATTTTGTACCGAAGTGACATGACAAACTGCACATGGTTGCTTGCCTCGCATGCGGACTGTGCATTCTGTTGCCTTGGTCTGATGGTCGAACATGCACAGTGAATATCATTCCTTGGAAATAACAAATCTGAACGTTATGGTTCAGTTCAGAAAGTGGAATTTAAAATTTTAATGTGAGTGAAGCCAACATTAGCAACTCTTAATAAAATGGACAAAAGTTCAGCAAAGCTTTTTACTATTTTCTACTTCTAGTTTGATTACTCTCAAGTCACTTGTCTAAGTTTCTAGGTTAATTATGACAATGAGGATGAATAATGAAATTGATGACACACAAAAGGCTGGTTTTATGGTCTCAAATTACACTTGATAATTAATCGTGTAGGTGGAATAAAGTTTTTATTTTTAGCAGCATCTAATACTGCATACTTAGTAGCGTTGCCCTTACCCACACCCCATACATTAACCAGGGTGCAAATTTAAGATTGCTGGCTTCGTAATGAGGATCAAGCACACTGTTTAAAGTGGGAATGGAAATAGTGAAATGTATTCTGCCTTTGATTACAAGGTGATAGAATTAGTCACAGCGATATTGAATTGTTTCAATTTTGTTTGGTTTCTTTTGTTTTAAGTCCACTTTATGCACAGCAGAACTGGACCTACAGTTTAAAATGGGATCTGAACAACTGTATAATGTGCATCCACAAGGTATCGAATCCAAGATCCCTTGATTACAAGGTGACGACATTGCCACTACACCATTGAGGAGGCCCCACAGAAATATCATGAAAGTTCTATAGAACAATGGCAGTTACGATATCATCAAATGATAAACCAACTTAATATTATTTGCATTACAATAGTTTGAAAACTGGCAATTATCCAGATATTTTTGATCTGGCAGTGCAGGTGTGCACGTGTATGTGTATGTGTTATGTATGGTTTACGTCAAATAAAAACTAAAACCACTAAAAAATTGCACATGTCACACCACTTACTGCACAATTCATAATATATGCATGTTTTTCCCCCTTTGGTCATATTCCTTTTTAGAAAAACAACACACCACTACATTCGGAAACATATATCCACAGAAAACTTCTTTGAAAAGACTAACACTAGACTTTTCCTCTGATGATCTGTGCTTTCAGTCTCTTCTTCGTAATGAATATCTGAGCTATTTGAAGTAGATGACGGCTTTGCAGATCCTTCCAATAGTTTTCTATGTTGTACAACCAGGTTTCTGGAACAAAGTGATAGAGATTCGAAAAAGAAGTTAAGGAACTACACATAAAAGAGAAAACGTTCGAAATGAAATCCTGTCTCAAGAAATATCAAATCCTGCTGCAGGGTGGCCAGAAAAAAAATGTTGCTACTGCCATGCATTCTTCGAAATCTACCTTTGCACTAGAGGCAGAGTTGCATGTGATGCCCGAGTTCTGTCCTATACTTACCTTAACAAGATTTTTTTATCAGCTTTCAGCACACAAATTAGAAGTGACGTAGAGTAATCTGCATTACTTGAAAAGGGTGGGGGGGAGGATAATATGACAAACAAAGATAGCTCGTGAATCGTAAAGAAGCAAAGTGCACAACATAGTTGGCTTCTAAAAACATAAAAGCAGTGGTAATTGCTAATGCACTCACACCATTGACAACAAATAATGAGCACATTGAACAAATGATGTGCATTATGTACGTATTACAGATTAAACCATTTGATTTCATTCATTTTTGTTATTTAGCAATGCTTTTCGGCCACTTTGGGCTAATCGTGATGAAGATATGATGAAAAAATACTCACAAGGAACACCCATGCCCAGGCTGGGATTCGAACCCAGGACACCTGGCATCAAAGCTAGCCCCACTGCCATGAAGGTCAGTATGGGGTCAATTGACTGGCTAAGAGCGAGCAATAGTCAATAATGACATGTCCCAGCATTTATGTATTGATTATTCTGTAAACAAGTTTGTAACTTTCTGCTACCTACAGAACTTCAGTGTTCAGTAGGAATTTGTAAACATGATTTTCAAAACCTAGGAATATATGTATAACTTGATATGGTGTTTGAATTATCCCTGAAAATGAGACTGACTGGTCTTGAATGCTTTGAAGCCTATCCAGAACGGACTTGACTGACATCAGAGAGTATCTCTTCAACATTTGACACCAAGAAAGCTTCAAGAATCATTTAAGTACACTGTTTCAGAAAAATATCTGAAATATGGAGTTGTGCCATAATCAAGGATTACACGGAAAGGATACTGTAGAAGGGACTATAAGACTCCTTATCACACTAAAATTTTTGTATCTACATACACATGATTAAGAATAATCTGTACTAAATCCTTATAACTTTGTATTGGCAAGATAATATATGTATGCAAAAGGTTGTCAGAACTTCATTGTAAAAAGTAAAAAATATTCATAATTTCTTCATTTTACTGGGCACAGAAAAATAAAACAGTAATTGGATTTTGAGATAAGCAGCTCTTTTTTTCTTTCAGGCAATTCTCATTATGTAACAGTTGTAACTTCTTCAAACTGTAGCATACTGTACACAGAATATATAGAATGCTTACGAAGTAACTTCACTAATATTCTGAAGTACTACCTGGTTGTGAATAAAGTATAAACATAAAAAATTAGGCAAAAAAATTTAGTTCTGCATTTAAAACCCGATTTCACACTAGACTTTTGATATTGGTTTGCATGATAAGTACGAGGAGGAAGTAATTTAACACAGTGAAATTCTGGAAGAATGGAGAAAGAGAGTAAAAGCAGGAGAAGAGAGAGAGAGAGAGAGAGAGAGAGAGAGAGAGAGAGAGAGAGAGAGAGAGAGAGAGAGAGAGAGAGAGAGAGAGAGAGAGAGAGAGAGAGAGAGAGAGAGAGAGAGAGAGAAAGAAAGAAGAGGAGAGAGAGAGAGAGAAAAGAGGAGAGAGAGAGAGAGAGAGAGAGGAGAGAGAGAAAGAAAGAAGAGGAGAGAGAGAGAGAGAAAAGAGGAGAGAGAGAGAGAGAGAGAGAGAGAGAGAGAGAGAGAGAGAGAGAGAGAGAGAGAGAGAGAGAGAGAGACATTGAGTGCATGCACATGTATATAAATCAATATTACTTCCTGAATTAAATGGTGTTTTATAACAAATTTCTCCCTCTCTAACACCATAACATCCCCTCTATATACTTCCCAATTTCCTTGAAATTTCATGGAAAATTCCAGTTTATTAATATATTGGGTGGAAATTTACTGTTACACCATTCTAAAATTTACAAATTTGCATTCCGGTCCCCACCCGAAAATGAGATAGTTAATTATTGAATTTAAATGTCATCATACCTAAACATCGGCATGCTTACAAAGATAAAAAACACAAGCAAGATTAGTTTTGATGACCAAAAACTTAATTCAACAGCTACAAGCACACTCAATATATTAAGCTAATAATTATAACAATTGGCATAACAGCCCGTCAGGGCCAGAGCCTACATTCAGACTGCCGGCCTCACTCTCACTAGAGGTGGAGATCATCCAAGCAGTTACGAGGAGACGTGTGGTCAGCACAACGAACCACGAGTCGTCGTATGTTTTCCATGATAGGTTATGTTACTCACTCATAGCTCCTCATTTCCCCCCTGACAGACACTGGTACCATACACAGGCCGAAATCTCAGGAGAAAAGTTGTTACGCTTCCCCCAGAAGACTCGAAACTGCACACACCCTGTACCCGGAGCCTATCCACATATTCAAATACCTTTTCAGTGTTTGTGCATGTAAGGAATAAACACCTACATATGTTTAATTTAAGGTCTTAGGAGGAAATTAAGATTACACTAAATGTGTTAGTTTCACTGCCAATACATACGCGAGTAGGGAGTCTTAAGAAAATTGGCTTAAGACAACGCATGCTCCCAGGTACTTATTCTTTAAGGGGTAAAGATATTCCTTCGAACTAATAAAATCTTCACTGCACATACCATTAATGTATATAATATTGTAAACATTTGAAGTAGGGATGAAATTTCCACAGATACCGATAAGAAGCAATATAAAATTTATATAGAGTGACAACAAAATTTCTGTAAATGTTCCATGCTTCATCATCATTCACTAAAACATTTATTACTTCTTATTATTTGTCAACACTTTCTTACAAATAATGAGTGTTAGTAGAATTGCGTGTGCATATAACAGCAATATTTTGGACTTGAACCACACACGATGCCTAAAACATGTAATGAGAATAGCACACACTCTACACATCTACATCTTTACTCAAGATTCTCTCTTTCTCTCTCTCTCTCTCCAAATTAATCAATATTATCAGGACAACTGCTGTAAAGGAGCACAAGTTTGGCAGGCATTACTCACTGAAGCAGGGTTTATGGTAGATATTACATTTTAAGTTTCTTAATACGATCCCTTAAGTGTTCTTGCACTAAAGAAGCACAATGAAATTAATTAATGTTCATAATTTTGAACTTATATCATGATATCTAGATTTCAGATTGGAATTAGTTGTTACCGATTGATTTTGTTTTTAACTTTACTCTCACAGAGGCTATCAGACTGGACTTAGTGTTTAAAGTGCCTCCACCCAGTATCAAACCCAGGACCCCTTGATTACAAGGTGATGATGATATTGTAGACCCCCAGTTGTTACTAGTTATTAGATTTCAAATCATTCTTTCAGATACTTTCATTATCACGGATCAATTTAACAGAAGGGCATTAAATGTTATTGCAAACAGAAGAGGAAGACACATGATGAAGTGAAACAAAACTGTATATAATAGAGCAAAATGTATTTTGGGGTGGAAATACCCAAACATTGTGTGTTTACATTTTCCTTGGTTGCCTTTTCTTTAACCTTTCCTTCACAACGTCTACCACTGAAAACTAGGTGCTTAGCAAGTATACACTATCTTGCTACTACAAGCATTCTAACTTAGAAAGAAAACTGCTACTGTTGCCTGCATCAAATCTCCATGCAAAAGGGCAAGGCAAATGCGCAACCACAAACAAGCATTCTAGGATGCAAAAAAAAAGGGGGGTGCAAAATGTGATAACAGAAAAATCTCACTAACCATGCTAACATGTTTGTGACGTTGCATACCTGCGGAGGCTGTAAAGAACATCCCCACTCCCAGAGTGTGCCAGTGGACTGCTGGGTGGACAACTAGATCTGGACATTATGGGACTTAAGTATGAGCCGGTGGAAGGGAAGCGCTCCTTATGTTGGCGTGATGTTGGAGTGGTAGGGGTGGATGGGGAGGTCAAGGAATTGTTGCTACAGTCGGAGGGGATTTCGCCTGGTGGGGATGTGCGAAGGGAATTTGGGGCACTGCCATGCAAGAAGGGAAGGCGTGGGGCCCAGACAGGCCACGAGGGTGACCTATAACAAAACAGCATCATCACTAATTCCACTGGAATGCAGAAATTAACAGCTGTATACAACAAAAAGCAACATGAATTGTGCAAGTTGCATTCTGTTGTTGACAGAAAAAAATACACTTAATGAAAAAAAAGTATCATTGTGCCATGCAATCTTGTTAATGCTTGACATTAATTGTACAACACTTACATGCTGCTTTTTATTTAACACATACACAAGTAACAAAGAATTGTGTGTATAAAATTCACAGTTAAATAAACAGTCTACTACTAAAACAGTAACTACAACGTATTTAAATTGAAACTGCTTGCCCTGTGGTTCAGATATCTAACCTAAGACTATATTCATGCTTTCATAAAAATAAATAACATACTAAATTTTAATACACCTCTTCCCATCCCATACATGTACACATATCCACAAAAACTGAACATTGAGGAGGCAAAGTTTTGCATTGTGTTCAGCAATGAAAGCATGCCTGGAAAGTTGATATATGCCTCCAGACAAACCTATCCCAGCCATAAATTAGGGTAGTGCAGTGCATTTCCATACCTTCTTATAAGAGCCTCTTAGGCACAGGCACTAAACAATCATAAACTGTGGAATGATTCTAGTATTAAGAACCACAACTTAGGTAACATAGAAGTAAGTCACACTTGAACTGATAATCCTTGTAAACAATCCATAAAGAGTGGTCTCCATCATAATAAAAAGCATTAAATCATAGCGAATTAGTTATCAGAATAGCTTATTGGCAGGGCAATTATCTAACTCAGGGGTGCCTGAAAATTTTTACCTGGCACTTGAATTTTCGAATTCAGTTCTAAAAAAAATACATTATTTTAATATTTCGACTTTGCTTATGGAAATTTCCATTACCTTTTTTTAAAAATAATGAATAGAGTATGTGTTTTCTGTATCAGGTGTATAATTAAATCATACTACTAAACAAGCTATTAAAAATTTCTGCAATGTTGATAGCGGAATTTTAAAATCTAGTCATATGGTAGGGAAGGTCGCTCAATAATTAATTACTTTTAATCCAATCTTGTATTAATTAATAAATTAAATGTATTAAGATCATAGTTCATAATGTGTAGCTTTATCTTACTTATATTCATGGCTTTCTTAAGCTCTACTTGAAAAAATATACCGGCTTCTCAATTATTTTAATTTTTTTCTACCCCTCATCTAATTTCTGGTGAATTTGAGGATCAACCATGGAATGAGCCTAGGTCCTTGCCATTCCAAGCACTAGCCAGAGATTGGTTTGGTAAATCACTGGTAAAGCACTGGCACAGAAGTTCTCAGAAGATAATATTTACTCCCTGTGCACAAGACATCTATTCTAATAGCAAATTCAGTTCAAAATACATGGAGGAATCAAAAAGTAATGCCTCCTCGTATATTATTTTGTAATGTGTAGCGCGTTGATGTGTTATTACTATGTGATATATTAGACCTTCACTAACACTTGTGTACTTTATGTTTCAGATTGACTGAAGGAAGCCATGGATTTGAGGCATAAACAAAGAGCTGTGATTGAGTTCTTGGCAAAAGAGGGTTGCCCCCTGTCTAGAGGTTCAACAAAGGATATTGCAAATAAACCGCACAGCGGATGTCAATCAACATTACTGACGGAGGACAAGAAACGCCGGGCAGATGAATTGATTCGTCGGGATCGGCGCATCACAATCGAGGAGTTGGCAGCCGTACTTAACGTGTCTTATGGGTCTTCTCAGGCCTTAGTCTGTGACTTAGGATACCACAAAGTGTGTGCTAAGTGGGTTCCCAAAGAACTGACCGCAGACATGTGCACTAGGCATGAGGAAGTGTCGCAAGAGCTCCTGGTCGTGGTGTTTGAAGCACATCAGAATGACTTTTTCAAAGATTGGGTCACTGGAGGTGAAACATGGATGAATATGTATGACCCAGAGAGTAAAGTGCAATCGATGCAATGGCGTCATAGTGGTCCTCCAAGTCCCAAAAAATTCAAGACTGCAAGATCACTGCAGATAGTAATGACAGCAAACTCCAGAGTTTTGCCAACATGGATTTGACACTTGGGTTCAACGTTGGCATAGATGCATTGAACTGAACGGTGATTATGTGGAACAGTAGGCATATGTAGAAGAGGCTTCACTATGATGTAGTTTATCTTGATTGGTGCATTATTAAAGATCTGGGATGGCAGGAGTCATTACTTTTTGATACGCCTTAGTAGTTCCCTCAATTGCAGGAAAATGGCACTAGTTGTCTCACATTGAAAGGGAGTCAAATGCAACTTGAAGTTGCATTCCAGAAATAGCTCAGGATCTAAGTAGTGGTATTAGGATGAAACCACATGTCAACTTTTAGTAAAATTGCACATTATTTGCATGAAATGCAGAAGATACGAATAAGACTACGGGAGAAAGCTATGGAGACTGGGAAAACTACTCCCTTTCTAAATTACATTTTATATTTAATACTGATGACAGCACTGGTTTTAAAACATGAAGTGTTGTGTTTACGAAGAGTATCACTTCAGGTTAATCTTATTTATTCATTGAGCATGAAGACAGTATGAACATGGAAAAACACAAAAAAACTTGGATACCTTCTTCATTGGTAGTTTTGGAAGGACACAGAATAAACATAATTCACAAGCAAGTACATTATATGCTCATCTGTTGATATGAGATGCCTAGGGGGTAAAAAATAGCTGCTGTGGAAGTTTAAAAGGCAAGTAACCATTGTTCTTATCACAACATAGAACAAAATAAAAGATTTTCCTTACAAAATACACCTTTAAGAGAGAAAAAGAACGGATTATGTAAAACCAGAATTACACTAACAAACCTAATTCTTTTGTGATGGGGAAAAAAATATTTGCACATGAATAACGAATAATGCAGAAGATTTCAGTTACTTCTCAATAATTTCACAACTAAAGACAAGGTGAGTGGGGAAAGAAAGCAGGTATGTCAACCACTGAACAGCACACTCTTCACTTGAAATTTTGTAAATGCTGAGTTTCTGGTTTTCATGTGAGACTTGATACTGGTTTGTAATAAATGAAAAATGTGTTTGGTAGAACTCTTTCATTTTGAATCACATGTTGGCTGGCTGAATGTGTATCTGAAACCAAGAGTTAAACAGTCCAGTGGGGATGTTTATTTTTAACAGGTTGCATTTCCTGGTAATGCAAGGTCAATCAATTGCATGCAACAGTTGATAGACTACTTGCAGGACGTTATGGTACCATATAAAGTATGGGGAAAGTTATTATTTTTTTTTTACAAATGGTTCTTTTGATCTTAGGATGGGATAGTTCAACAGCCTTTTAAGCAGATTGAAAATTTTGTCTCTTGATTGATTTAGTTTATTTCACTTTGCTTCTCTGCCACTTTTGGTTAATCGCAAAGATGATGGGTGATATGATATGATGGAATTGATGAAGGGATGCTCACAAAGAACACCCATACCCAGGCCGGGATTAGAAACCAAGATCCATGGTGTTGTACAACAGTGATAACCACTCTGCCACAGAGGTTGGTTCTTGTCTCTTGAAATGAGGGTGGCAACGATGCTGTTAAGCGGCTGATCTAAGCACAACCATTTCCACAACTGACTAGTTCTATTGGTGTGTATTTTGTTATTTTACATCACATTTCTACCACTTTGGATCAGTCATGACAATGAGTGACAATTAGATGAAATTGATGGAAGGCACACACACACAGAACACTCATGCCAGGCAGAGACTCAAATATCTGTGAGGAGATCAAAAGTCGATATCTTATGCTCAGCTTCTGAATCTGTGAGGGCAACATAAGTAGTTCCATTTGCTACTTGAGTAGATCCTTCATCTTTCTTTAATGTTCAAGATTTTCTAAAACTTCTATCAAGATGGCCATAGGTGAAATATTAAGCATTTGTTTATATTTTAAAAGGCCACAGGAGACAGGCAACTTGCTATACCACAAAAATAATTCCAAAGCTACAGCTCAAAGCATGCACTGCATGCTAAAATATTATCAAATTAATCAACGTTATGGAAAATACAAATAAAAGATGTATAATCATGAATTTGGTAAAATTCTTAAGAGAATTTAAAAACACCGGCTTAAATAGCAAAACTTAGTTAACACATGGGATAAATACTGAAAATGCTACATGTATATTAACTACAAAAAAAGGTGATAATATACACACAATTCCTTAAGAAAACAAAATGTAAGTAATGCACATATACTACTATATTTAGTAAACACTTATTATTGTATCATGCTAAATTAAATCACGTAAATATTTTTTAAAAAAAATCAAAATCCAAGGCCTGACAGCATGCTCCTGAATATAAATCATTCCTTACATGCTCAGTCGCTCTACCCATAATGCTGATTACAAAATGAAAGAATTATGGCATTTGAATGAAATTTCATGCAATGTCATATTCTTTCAAATTTTAGCCCTTTTAAACAGTTTCATTTACGTTCAACATTGATGCATCTTCTTTACATGTCCCCCTTTTTACTTTTAAACAATCATAATGGTTCTTTATTGTCTGAAGTTCAGTGACAATATCAAAGCTAAGAAGAAGAGAAGCTCTCAATCAGCTGATCAGTTCCTATAGTGCTTCCTCACTAATGATAGTAACATCTTATTTTCTTGTAGTTTACGGTTATTACAAGCATAAGAAAACAGTTTTTCGTTGTGACGTTTCAGGAGAACACACGCTCCCTTCATCAGACATTTATTTTTTATTTTGACTAAAGATACAGTTATAACAATGGTTAGCAATTTTTTAAACAAAAAGAATCCATTGTATACTTGATGTTGTCAATGTTGCATTGTTGTAATATAGCAACCTAACTGTGAAAAGAAGCAGTCTGTTTTATTTTTATTTCAGATAAAATTTTTTGATCACATTATTTTTTATTTAAAGTTATGAATCCCAAATATCATCAGGTAATTTAAAGTCATTATTGTTTTCACAAAGTTTCTTGATGTTTTCTGTTACATTAAATTTTAAAGATGGTGGCTTACTCCATTTGTGAAAAAGAAAACTCCATACTGGATCTATGTTACCAATGGTATGACAAATGGAGTAAGCTGCTTCTTTTCACAGTTAGGTTGCTATATTACAACAATGTAACATTGACAACATCCATTATATAACGGATTCTTTTTGTTTAAATAATTGCTAACCATTGTTATAACTATATCTTTAGTCAAAATAAAAAAATAAATGTCTGATGAAGGGATTGTGTGTTCTCCTGAAAAGTCGCAATAAAAAACTGTTTTCTTATGCTTGTAATAACCGTAAACTACACGAAAATAATTCTACAATGCAAGCAATGCGTACATACAAGAAAAACAACTTTTTAAATAAGCCTTACCCTAATGGACATTTTGGGTGAGATATTAAGGTGTGTAACAGTGTGATGGGTCATACTACATTGTTTTCGTTTACATTCCATATTGCATTATTATAAACTTCTTTGTTTCACAAACTTCATTTACTTAGGGTGAAATGAATTAGGGGATTTAAGTTAAAATGCAGTGTTATTTAATCCATCAATACAGTACAAACTAAAGGCTGCAGTCACCGATGATGATGACAATGATTATGTTAATCATAACATTATCAAGTGAGTGAGGTTTGGCATACTCTAAGTACATAAGATCTATAAAATGCCATCTTTGGAGAGAGTAATAGTTAATATAAGTTTGACAAATTTATTGTTTCAAATCGACTTTCTACTTATATATGCTAATCGGAGCGGGTCCTACAGTTTAAAAGTAGGATTCGAACCACTGCACAATATTCCTCCACTAAAAAAATGAACTCAAAATATCTTGATTACGAGAAATAAATTTCATTGGAAAGGCCCAGTAATAATTGTAACAGAGAACTGTAATAATTAAATGGATGCTACATTTAATTTCTTGTAGTTTTCTGATTCATGAACAACCACAAACAAAAGTGGGTTTCATGCATACAATGACATTACAACTACCACTTATTTTTGTTGTGGTTTCGATGGTGCAGTTATTGGCAAATAACATACATATGTGTATGTGTGTTAGTATGCTAAGTAAATTGTAAGCTTATAGTATGAGATCAGAGGAAAAGTAATTACCTTTGGTTAGTTACAAAGCATTTCTACTGATGACTGTATACTGGGAACAAAACAACAAACACAATACTAACTTGTATTGTTGTACAACTTGATACAAAAGTAGATATTCTACCAACTTCTAATGATGTTCCATTACGAAGAAATAAATTGCCTACTAGATAATGAAAGGAAACCACTACGAAACATGCTTTAATGAGAGGTACATGCTCATCTATGCATTACCATGCACCTGCAAGCTATTCTTTTAATGCATGAAGTGGAAAATGTGTAATGTTGCTGGAAGTGTTTTGTAACTCCAGAAGCTCCCTTTTCTACACAAAAGTAACATTTTTATTGCATAAAATAAATTTTAAATAGAATTAAACCAATTTCCATGCTGCCTATATTCCTCTACGGGACAGGCCTGCCAATGGATTTTTTTGTTTATTGGGGCACATTTGCACAAACCACCATGCCACCATGCCAAAAACATAAAATCCCACCAGGGACTGAACTGAGGTCCACCCACAGAGATGAGATTGCAAGCCATTAAGGCTTGTTATTGTAGAAAAAAATCACTAGTCCACTATCTTCGAAGTTTAAAAGTTTATCACAATCTATTTCAGAGTAATTTTCAATTATTGTAAACATTTATTTAAGTACATGTCACAACTGCTAAAAACTGAAGCAAGTAGCACAAACAGATCATGAAAAATGAGCGATACAAAAATTAAGATGGAAGAATGAGGTGGAGAAATGCCATGTAAGAAAGAACTGCTACATGAAGAATATTATTCAGTCCTTATCGTCCTTGCACAAATCCCCCACGTTGAAAGATCAAATCTACTTATGGAATGGACCACAGTGGCTAATTGATGATTATATACCAGGTCTTCATGTGAACTGTGCAAACACCTAATAATGTCCACAATCATCACAATACATCCTCCTTGGAAAAGGGATGGGGCGGGGAGGGTGACAATAGTTATTTCAAGTTCTTCACAGAGAAGTGCCACAACTTTAAACATCAAGACACTGCAGTGTATGAAACTGCATCACGAGCAAAACAATGCACTGTGCAGAATAACCATTTTGCAGTGCACAAACCTTTGATTAGCATGTTAAGAAATTCATCATTCTATGCACTGTAACATTTACAGACAAAATAATGCAAAAAAGAAAACTATACACATATTACATTTATTTTACCAGTTTTGCAATGAGCCATAAAAGATGCAAACCTATAAAAAAAACAATGATATACTATATCATCTGAAACAACCCAACCTGCTGTTTATAGTAATTGTGTGCTATAAATGAATTCAAAATGAAAAAATTGTGGAAGTTGTTAAAAATATATTTCATAAGAGAAAATTTGCTATCATTTTTTCTCCATCATAAATAGTGATCTAAACCTTCAGAAAGAAAAAATGTCTATTTGAATCTAGCAGAGTGCAAAAATGCTCCATCATTCACTGATATGTCGGGATATGTGGTCCGTAAACCAGAAAACAATATTTTTCAAAAGGAGGGAAGGGATGCTACCTAAAAACAAATTTGCCTCTGCTTCCATAATAAAATATCTTGAAAATTACCTGATATGCCCTGAATCCCCTGAGCTACTTTGGCGACTGTGCTGTGATTGACTGTTGAGCGAACTGTAGCCGGAAGCTTTACTCATCTGACTGGTGTTTGACGAGTTTCTTGAGTGACCAGGTTCATGCTCCTCTTCTGCCTCTCCGCTGTCTACAGATTCCCCAGGTTCGGCTGATGATCCAGTCACAAGATCTAAAATTCAAAGCAGGAGCACGATGAGAATGAGAGTACGGTCAGGTTCAAATGTAATTGGACATAAATTGACATCAATTTTATTTTACTTTCCCTTCTCATGCAATTGGTTTTTTTTACAGAATAGCGTATCCTCTGCTTTGCCCACTGCTTTGTCTTGCTTCTTGTACCTCATATTGGACAACAGTTGATTGACTATGGTGGCTGACTCAGGTTGTTGATTGACTATGGTGGCTGACTCAGGTAAACATCTCTCTTCAAACTTAGGTGAAAGCTCCTAAGAGCTTGTTACAAACAGAGCAAGTTATGAAAAGTACCCTTAAAATCACTTTTCTAAGTGTATGGGATAAAGGTAAATGGTACAGTTTTCCTTACACATTGCACCGTGTCATGAAGAAAGCACATATAGGGGAGGATGTGGAGGTTCGGCCACAACACAATCTCTATATTGGCCATTTTGATATTTGGAGGTGATGTGATCAGCACAATGCTCTGGCTGTCTTTACCTCCAGGATTACCCACAGGTATTTGTGGCTGAGTGGCCCACAGAGCAGCTTTATGCATGGACAAAGCCAGAAAAATTCTGACCTTAGATCCCCTACCCCGGGAATTGAAAACAGGTCTCCCACATGTCAGTCAGATGTCCTACTGACTAGATCACCATGGCTCTAAGCATAGGAGGTACTTCAATCTAATGTCTGTTCTTTAAACATTGGATAAACTCCAATCTAACATGGTTGATCACCCAAGAATATTGGGTGCCCAATTCAGTACATAATATAATATCAATTTATCTAGAGACTAAAATTATAATCAACAATTTGGGTGTTCCTACCTTATGTATCTCATGTGCAGTTAACAAAATTCCCATTGTTAACAGACTTATGAAAAAAAATGGGATTCCTAAACTTACACCCCATCCTGAAAAACAATCTTGCATTGTTTACTGCCTCTTGATTTTTACCATTACTTGAAGAGTTAAAGTGTGTGCCACTAGCTGAAAATGACTATTAACTGCATTTCTTATGCTGCACTCTAATTAAAGTGCTGACTCAAGATCTTAGCACACTACAGTTATAAATAAGAGTATAAGTAAATACCTGAAGCAAAAAGTCCAGGCCTCTTCTTAGTTAAACTGCCGAACCCTGAGCTACCACTTGCTATGGAGCCAGCAATTGAACCACTGGAGAAATCATCCCTGTGCCTATCTGGTCCCAACTGGTGTCCCTCCTCCTGGATTACTACTTGCTTATGCTTTAACGAGGGTGATGGGCTGTAAAAAGGGTTCAGAAAATTTTATCAACCATGTCTCTCTGAAGAAGCACTAAAGAGCTATAGCTACTGATATCCTTAACATTAGAAAAGCTTAATTTCATTGTGTAACCTGGATATCTATAAACCAACGTGGATTGATTTAAATCAGATGATTTCTTTTTAATCACAGATTTAAATAACTTTAAAAAAAAAATATATAGAATAATGTACAGAAGTATTTTAGTGAAAGTACATTAAGAAAGGAAACAAAATATATGTACTGATGGGGTGAAGCTCATGTGAAAGGAAATTTAATATGTAAACTATAAGCACAATTAAATTTCTCTGGATTTAAAATTCGATAATTTTTATAGGCAAAAATAGCAAACATTTTGTGTAGAAAATTATACAAAATACTAATAATATTATATCAAAAATAGTGTCAATATCATTAAACTGTAAATGAACTTGGCAGCTGATATTTTGTAAACTAGCATTAAAAAATTGCCAAAATTCAGCTAGAGACTATAAAAATATTTTAAGTTATAATTACAGAGTACATCCAGAAAGTTTTATTTTCATTAAAAGAAAAGTTACTGAAATTATTATAGTTTCATTAACACACTCAACAAAGATTTACTCCAGCCTCCGTGGCAGAGTGGTTAGCACATCGTGCTATGATGCCAGGGGTCCTGGGTTCGAATCCTCACCTGGGCATGGATGTTTGCGAGTGTCCATTCATTAATTTCATCACATCATCACTCATCCCCATATTCGCAAATTAGCCAAAAGTGGCACAAAAGGCCAAGTAAAATAAATCAAATCAATCAATCAAACAAACAAAGATTTCCATAGTAGGTTCATATATACAGTATCAGAAAAAAAATGTATAGGCCTATTTACAAATAATTCTTTATTTGCTTTGATCAAACTGTTCAAATATTTTACAGGGACGTTTACTACAGTGTTTTCAAAAAGTCCCCGCACTCATACTTAAAAAAAAAAACCTACCAAGGCATTCATCTGGATGAGTTGGTAAGCCTGTCAGTAGAGATTGGTATGACCTTGAAGAAAGAGTTTATGCTACCTAGGTATATGTAGAGCAGTGCCGCTGTTACAGTCCTCCGTGTGAGAGGAACAATCACAGTTTGTCGACAATGCCTTTTAAGCACATCACCCACTGAAACGCGGGGAAATGCAGAGAAATGTGGCAACAGAACTTCTGTCGTCTGCTTCTATTGAAATCAAATGGTGTAACGCCCACTACAGGAAAACACGTGGAACAGAAGCATGGAATTTCCGTGCCAGAAGTCTGCAGGTTATCTTAAAGGTTATCGCCCACTGAGACGCCGGAAACACGTCAGTTGCGTTTTGTTGCCGCATTGCTTTGCATCTCAGTGGGTGTTAATCTTTATGTGCACACAGCGAATCGCTATGTTGGAAGCATATTTTGAGTATGTCATATGAAGATGTGTGAAGAAATGGAGAAGTCTATTTCCCGATGATCTGGCACCAGGTAAAACTGTAATGGATGATTGTTTCAAATTTAATTTCAATATTCTTTTTGTGTATTTCAACGTGCGGAAAGTGGTTTGTCATCTTGTCAGCGTGTTAAAGACCTCAGAGATTGCAGTATTGCTCACATTTACCGTAGTTTACAAATTATTTTTTGTGTATCTCAAGATATAGTTAACAAATGTATGTATTCATAATGTTGACAAGTTCAATAAATTATAATCAAAAAATTCTAAAACTTTGTGTGTGGGGACTTTCCAAACGCTCTGTAGAAAAAAGCCTTTCTATAAAAACATATATCTATAAGTATTGTATCAAAAACCATAAAAGCAATTTTAAGTGTGTTTTTAAAAAAAATCAAAAACAGTTTTAAATAAAAAAATCTGATTAAAATTTTAAAAATCATGAAAAATGATATTTTAAAATAAAAATGATGATTTTTGTTCACCCTGTCTAACAGAATGTTATTTCCTCACATAGAGCAACTCACATTGTCATCCTGATCCTGAGTCGACAATGAAAGCCAAAATCTCCAGAACAAATTGAAACTGCTCATAGCAAAAGTAGAATGCTAACCAGTAAGCTAAATTTGAGCATTGTTTTGTCCACCTTATGCACAGAAAGGCTAATCGGGACTAGACCTACAGTTTAAAGTGGGATCCGAACCCGAACCACTGTACTATGGGCCTCCACCATGTATTGAACACAGAACCCCTTGATTACAAGGCAACGACGTTACCACTACACCACCGGGGAGGCCTTAAAATTTTAATGTTCATACGGAAGTTTGCTATTCTTCCTTGTTCAAATGTACTTTCTTTTAAATCACCAAACAGTGTTTGTTGTGTATTTGCCCTTATTTCCCATTGACATTTCAGATGATGTACATGGTAATGTCACTAGTGAAAACTGCCAACCTCTGTGGAGGAGTGGTTAGCACAGCACACTATGATGCCATGGGTTCCAGGTTCGAATCCTGGACTGCGCATTGGTGTTTTGTGTATGTCTTCATCAATTTCATCATATCATAGGTCACCCTTATCTTCACGATAAGCCAACAGTGGCAGACAAGCAAAGAAACCAAATCAATCAGGAAAACTGAACAGGACACCAGAAAGAAGACAAGAATATATTTTGTAGCAGGGTCCTTCTCCTTTCCCCCATTTATGGACAACACTGGATTTGTATTTCTTCAGGCAAACTTATTAACTCACCTTGTGTTTCTTATGAGTTGTTTTTCTGCCACTTCTAGTGACTATGAGAATGAATGATAGTTACACAAATGAAACAGCCAACTCTAGCTGGGATTCAAACCTTGAACCTACATCAGCAAGATCGTAAGTCATCCGCTTAGACACAAACACATCAATACATAAAATCCGCAGAGAATTATTCAGCTGCAAATCCTGATATCCAAGTGTCACTAGCATGCAACAATGTGTTCTGATGGTGTACTATGTGAGACACACTTGAGTGGCTTTTGAAAAAGCTTACGTCGAACAAAGTCAACACTAAAATATGAACAACAACTCTGAAAGTTTGTCACAGCAAGTTAGTTATTTTGCTGGCAAAAAATTTAACTCTATCCCCTGTGAAAACAAAAAATTACAAACATAGGGTTGGAGTAGTGAACAGCATACTTACACTTTGAACAAAACATCCCCAGAGAGCATACTCATTCGTATAGAAACTTTAAGCATGGAATTATCTTGCCGATGCCGTGTGTCATAGCCTTCCAAGAGGCAACGGCGAGTAGTCTGCCCCGAACCAGCAAATTCAGTCAGATTAAGATCTGTGAAGCCCAGCTTCTGAAATGACCTTCCACCTTTTAATTCCTGGAAGAAGAAAATCACATTATTATTTTTAAAAACATCCACACAAGATAACTTCTAAATATGTCATAGAAATCAGAACTAAAAATCCTGATGGAAACTTGCTAAAATAGATGTACTACTCTGTACTATTCATATACCTTTACATTTCAGAACATTCTCACAATATATCATTACGTTTAGAAATAACTCATGCAAACATAAACCTTGACTACATATGTGCTTGGCGCACAAAGACTTGCAGAAAATCTGCGAACAGAACTCAAGCCGAGTCTCTGAGCTACCAAGCAAGCCCTATTGTTTGATTCACTACTTAAGTTATGTAAAAATTGTCTCAACCAGATATATTGCAAGAGATACCTGTTTGATTTCTATAATTTGCATTTACTATTAATATATAAATAACCTTGTCTCTTTTAAGCTATGTAACATATGGAAATTTGTAACTGAGATTAAATTACAAAAGTTTGATAATATTTCTGATTTTCTATTCTGATGTAAGTTCAGAAAAATTACTACTAACTAAGAAGAATAATGTCACAAAAAAGTTACATCTTTACATTCTAAATATATTTATAAATAGAAGGTATAAATTAACGAACATGAAACATAGCTTATTTCTCAAAACACAAAATGTGATTCAGGGGAAACTGGTATTTTTGAAAATAGGGATTGTATCTTTCCTGGTTACATGATTCAAACAAGCATTCATTCCTTCAAGATAAGAGCAATGTATGTGCTCAAAACATTGCAAGTCAACACATTTTCTTGAGTCTCTCTTCTCTTTCATTTACAAATAAAAAGTACCATGATATTCTTGGAGACTTTGTGTTTACTGGTTTCATATCAAATAGGAGAAAAAATATTAATATATGATCCATAAAGGCATCAAATTCAAATTGTGCAGGACCAATTTCAAAAGTATGACATGTGGATTAAAGTGATTTGGCTGCACAATGGTTAGATGTCAGAAGTTTACAACTACATTGAAATTTATATTTTACTACTTTGGATGAATTGAATGTCAAAATGGTTATACATTCACACAATTAAATGTCCATTCTCGTCTTACCTTCCTTATTGAGACACGGAGGGTACAAGGGTCTAAGACACATGTTGAAGCATTAGCGCTCATCTTGCAAACAAAGGAGAATGTCTTATTCCATTTCACAGTGTGATCTTGGACTTCTTCCCTAAGTAAAGAAAAAATGGAAAGACCGTTAAACATATGCATATATTTTAAAATGCTATGGATATACAACATATGTATCAAAAATACAAATATTGAAGATACAAGGTCAAATTGTAATTCACAAAGCTATACATTGGAATGAATCACCATAGATAGGAAACACAAGAGTCACAGTAAATTATATACATACCCCCTGGCATAATTGCTATTAGTTTCTTTTTTTCTGCTAGGAAAATACATAGGTATGGGCAAGATAATTTGGAGCTTCTATTATATCTCGGAATGGAAACAAGGCTTCTCCAAGAGTGGAAGGGGGGGGGAGGGAGCCAATACTCTCACAAGCATTCCAGGAAATGGACAGCATCCACATTTTTTTAAGGTTTGGAAATGGAGTCATTTGGATGAATTTTTTGAAACATGGGGGCCACCTTCAACAAAGAGTATTGACTCAGGAAAAGGATTGCAAGGTTGAGTCGGGCATTGGTGGCACAGGCACCATACAATCTTCACCTTGTTCCATCAGACTATCTTTTTTTGGTAGTTTGAAGGCTTGGCAAAAGTTTGGCAGCGACAGAGGCCTATACTCTGTCTCCCGAATTCGTGCATCAAGGGAAGGGGAGAAAGTGAGTGGATGGAGCAAAGCAGTGCATGCTGCTGCAAAAGGCTGGTAGCTTCAGCCCGTTTTCGCCCTCTGTGTACTCACTCACTTCTCCTCGCATGTATTCATTGGTCGAAACCTCTCTGCTAGCGCAGAGGACTTGCTTTTGCTCCAGATTCCTGGGACAGTGTAATCTCGAGTGTGTTGCTCAGCATTCTGAGTGCTACAAACGCCACTCCACTGCTTGGAAAGAATGCTGGCAGAAATGTAGAGCTGTGATGTAAAAGTGACACACACACAGAAATATGTGTGTGTGTCCAAAGGTTCAATCCACACACTTGTAACTTTATCAGAAAACAATGAAATATTGCAAGTATTGTGGTCAGCTGAACATTACTTTTGGACCATACTTTGTAATGGGTGAGCACACAGAAAACAAATATTTTTGTGTAAAACCTGAGTACCCAGTGTTTTCTCCTGTTTGAATGACATGATTCAATCTTATAATCTCAGCAAAAGATGTTACAGAAAAAAGTAGTTTTGCTTAGCATCAACATATACTGAATATGACAAATATTGCAAACTCTGCATGTACTTGAAATGAAATATAAACCACCACGAAGCCTACTCCAAAACTTAACATTTGCAACAATAACAATAAATTGTAAATAAAGCGCATGGGAACATGGGCGTCGGGAATGGAGTCGAACTGTTAGGTCCCCTTGGAAATTGACATAGTTCATTTCATAGAGCAGCAGCAGAAAGTTTCTTCTTTTTATTGTTAAAAACAGATATAAAGTCCAGTTAGTACTCGAAGAGAATAACCAAAGAAAAGCTGTGTTGGATAGAAAACATTGAGTGTAAAACACAGAAACCGGGTTATCTTTTCAAATTCCACCGTTTTGATTTGCTTTATTTTACTTAGCTTTTCTGTCACTTTTGGCTAATCGCGTAGATGAGAATGAGTGATGATATGATGAAGAGATACTCGCAAAGAACAAGATGCCCAGCCCGGGATTCGAACTCAGGATCCCTGACATTGTATATTCTATCAATTAATCCTACGAATAAATGATTCTACTAAAATTTAAATTTTAAAAAAGTTGTAGTTTTGTGAGAACCCAAAGAAAAAACAGTATGACTAAAATTTCACCTTAACTTTTAAAGTTTTTCTTGAACAAGGTGTGTAAACTTTAATAACAAAATAGAATAACTATGCTTTTCAGTACACTAGAAATGCTAAAAGAATATGAAAAGCAGTTGTGTTGGATATTCACTTATCTGGTGAATCGAGTACAAAAGTCTCCTCAGAAGATATAATAACAATAATAAATTTGGAATAAAGTTTGTCTATTTTATTAGTTTGTAATAGTTATTATTGTATAATTATAATCATAACCAGGATAATAATTATTATTGTTATTATTACTATTTAAGTTTTATCAATAGCCTGAGCTTCCACTATAAAAATTTCTGGCGATGCACATGCATGGGAATAAGTGATAAGAAGATAAGCGAATTGAAATTTCATTGTACAAACTGACTGTCTGTTCCAAATTATAAAATGTAACTTACTCCTTCACGAAAGAAGTACTAGTTCATTAGTAATGAGTTGAAAATCTATCCATTAAAAAAACAAAACATAAGAACCAGACATTGCTATTGTATTCTTTTTCGATTCTCTCAGACATGATTACGTAACAGGTATCTGGGCGCAACAATAATGACGTAAAACTGATGACATCACTACTGACGCATGCGAGCTTGTCCAGCGCTGGCAGCTTGGGACATGACGTTATCTATAGCCTGCCATTCATAATGTTCATTACCCTGGAAACATGCACCCTAATCACAGCGTAGGATTTATTGCTTCTGTAGATGACCCCCGTATCATCTAAAGGGAGCAATATTTTTCCCGCTCTTGCAGTTATTTAGAACCACATTTCATCGGATCGACTTCACTGAAAAATTTCAAGGCCTGTAAGCGGTTAGGGATTACACGTTTACAGCCATAATCGTGATATTCTTGTAACCAGTGGCGTAGAAACCCACTCAATTCAGTGATATATTGTATTCCCATAAATCTTTTGATACGAATTATGTCCAACTGGAATCATTTGGCGAAATACGATGTCGTTCAAAGGGTCTAAACGAGAAAAAAGTTTATTTTTATCTATATTATCTCCTTATATATTATATAAAAAATCATGACAACTATGAATCATTCCATTACACTACATTTCTACTAGTTACCTCACTTGATCTGGGCTTTCGGGAGAACTGTTTAAAATGAGTGCATAGCGATGGAATTAGGCCTACAGTTATACTTGTTCCGGAATTGCACATATTTCTAAAATTATCTTGAAAATAGCCTTAATATTTTTTCTTTAAATAAGAAAATTAAATATTATTTTGTGAATATTGTTTCTTTATCGGCAGTACAAGGTTATGGAAATTTTACTTCTATAAGAGATGGTTTTCAACTGGTGCTACTGTATCTTCCATGTTGATGGTTGTGTTTCAATTATGATATGATCCCAAGCAGCTTAAAACGAACTGCTTGAATATGCACTGCTAAAAACTTCATCAAATTTGATTAATAAACCATCCTTTAAACACTGATGAATTATTTCACGAGAATTCTCTGTATCCTTCCGCTATTATTGAAAGAAAGATTCCTAATTTGTTTCGACGTTGGTTGTATGAAAAACTAGTATTTTGTTAATGCTTTACATGATTTGCCTGTACATATACGTTTCACAAATATACGTGCCATATTATAATCAGAAGAAAAGGATTAATCCTATTTACTAAATTGTGAGAATGCCACAAGAATTGGTTTTGTGACGCAAATATTTAGAGCCTGAGCAGTGGCGTATGCAGGATTTCTTTTCGTAGGTGTGCTGGAATTCTAAAGGTGGATACTTCATAGCTGTGTTCTAGGCAGAGGGGTACCATCTTTAACCTTCGTTTTAAAAGACAAATATGGTAATTCCTGGAGGGGCTCTAACCCCACCAGCTCCCCTTGAGTACGCCAGTGAGCCAGCAAAATCACGTGAACATGTTGGTTTGGTTATTTTTGACTCATTGTCAACAGCGTGTGGTGATGGGCAATTTGTGCACAATTATCTTTGAATTTGACTGTACGTTTTTACTTTAAAAGATTCTGATTTAAAAAAAACTCCTCCTTGGTGATATTTCCAAACGAAATCAAGCGAACCGAACGTTCTTCATCGACACGTAATAATCGTGCTTGCATTTGGCAATCCTGGTGGTGTTGCAACGAAGGTCTAACCTCGGCCTATCAGACAGGTATGGAGCGCTTGGCTTGGGGTAACGATTACGTAAATTCGATTACAAAATGCTTCTTGCTACCTGCATTCTCTTGCATCAAACAAGCTTCTTTCCTTCCACGCGGGAGCCTGTGATAAGACTGGCGGGAAGGAAAACCAATCAGTCTTCATGCCATCCCTTCAGGGAAAGCCATCAACTTTAGCCTGAGTAGCTCCACGGCAGTCGCATCACTACAGAATTTCGTTTATGTCTTATTCTATCTCTCCCCTCCTGAACTTTTCCATTTCTCTCTCCTCCTCAATCCCTCCTCTGTGCGCCCGTGCTCTCCTATTTGGGTAGGCAGGACAGGAGTGTGAGCAAACACTATTTTATGGTGGGTTTGAGCCCATCTTCGCCCACCCAGTGGTGACGCCCTGCTTGAGGAGACTTTATTATACAACACAGAGTTACAAATATTTTCTGGTTACAAGAATCACGCAAAATCTAGAAATGGGTGACAATAAAAACGTGCACTTTTTTGTGATATCTCCTACATCCATTCACAAATCACCCTTATTTTGCAGGACATAGCAGAAGCAACGCCTGTGAACACAACTAGACCTCAATAGAAGCTCGAGCAAAAAATATACTGTGTGAAACATTACTACAAGACGGGCTCGTCCAAGAAAATCCAGGAGACTTGTATGCATCAGTTCGAATGTGAGAAGGCCCCTCCAAAAGCAGAATACAGACCTGGGTGGACCACTTTGAGAAGTATGGGACTGTGAAGAACCTCAATGCAGCAAAACCGTCCAAGACACTCAGGACGTTCCAGGAAGCGTACAGCCGAGCTGGTCGAGAGCGTGAGAGAGTCAGTTCAGCAAAGAAAGAAATGTGGAGGTTCTCAAAACCTTCAAGAGTGAGCTACAGAACCTATATCCGTCGCTTATGATAAAGTTCTGGTTCCAGCAAGATGGAGCAAGCTCTCACACCTCAAACCTGTCCCGAGATTGGCTGAAAGAGAACTTTGGAATCCGTGTGATAAGTCTCAAGACTGATTTTGAGTGGGCACCTCATAGCCCAGACCTTAGCCCCCCAGATTTCTTCCTTTGGGGCTATCTCAAGAACCGATTGAACGCAGACACACTCGGGACCATCACTGGACTCAAGGAAATCGGCAGGGAGGAGATAAGAGCCATTCCTCGGTCTGTTTGTAAGGCCGTCTTGAACAACTTTGTGCTGCGCCTCAAGAAATGCACGGAGCTAAATGGAGATCATCTCGAACACATGCTCTAGAATGAAGAGGAAAAGGCCAAAGACTTTCATGTTTTAATTTGATGTTCTAAACACAATAAACTAGTTATAACTGAAGTTGTATTTAATTCCGACAAAAAATGAAGACATGAAGCCTATCAAAAGATGGTGCCTGTTTTCTTTGGGTCATGCTGTATTATATCATCATCATACACAATAGCGTACTGCAGGGATTTCGGTCGAGAGCCAAATAGTTCGCACGGACGACGCTAGATAGCGTACGAAATTTAGAGATGCTTTGCTCGGGCGAATAGTGCTCGAACAGGCAAAAAGAGTGGTATACACTCGAAGCCCTGTAGTACACGTAGATATAACGAGGCACGAAATAGAAGGCCTGTCAATGCGATAAAAAGGGACGAATATAACAGGGACATTACGGTGAGGGTAATGGGTTACAGAAGAAGTTACTCTGATAACTGACAAGTCTTTCGCGACACGAAGGGTAACAACTGGAAGATTTTGGCAACACTAAAGCTGAAAAAGAGCACGGCATTTGACATCGGACACACGGAAGATTCCATTTGATTGGACATCACGCTTATTCTGGCCGTCCAAGAACGTTTTCTCAAAGCTGAGATTTTGAAAATAGTAAACAAAAGTGCTCCAAAAATCGCATCCGAAGTGGAATCTGGGGTTGAAAAGAAGGTTACCCCTTAGAAGATTCGACGAGAGCTACGGAGAGCTAATTTTCACTGTCGCACGGTCTAACGAAAGTCGTGGATCAGACGAACCGACTCGACAAAAATACTGAAGTTTGTGGAGGAACATGTTGACAAGAAAGGGGGGGGGGGGAGAGACTGGTGGAGTGAGTGAGTTTTTGCGGACGGGAGCAAGTTTAACTTCCACAGCTGGAATGGGGTGTAGAAGAAGCCCAACGAAGAATGAAAATGCAAGAACTTAAAAACCTACAGTTAAAAATGGCGGTGGGAGCTGACTGCTTGCCAGAGGGTGGTGTGATTATGTTAGTTTTAATGAAGATGCCATGGATAAATAAAGCAAATTTTCCCTCTGAAGGGCCAATTTAAAGCCAAGTGCACGCAAACTGGAGATTCTTGATAGATGTGTGTACTATCAGACCCTATGCATACAGCAGGTGCCCACAGGGGGTAGTAATGGCGCTGACCGAACCATCAAAATATTTGGGTTGAATTTTTCCTTAATACAAAATTCAACATATTTTTTTCTAAAAAAAAATATGTAAAAATAGTTTAAACCTTGGCGGCATGCAATGAGGTGGGGGAGGGGGGAAGAGACCAGAAAGCAACAGAATACTACTGCCCTTTTCAAACAGGGTACACGGATTACTTCTAAGGCTTACCACCGGTATGTGTTGCATTTATCTCGTCAGGAATTATCCATTTTTTTTTAACGCGAGTGTATAATCAGCTTTGTATTTATTTATCGTCAATTTTCTGTCTATAGGTTAATCGCGACGATGGGATGAAAAAATTACATGCAGTGGATGAAGCGACATCCAAAGAAGCACCCGCAGCCATGCGGAGATCTCGAACCCTGAACTTTCGGTGGAGAAAATACAAAATACGATAAACGAACCTTCAGTATATTACAAGACTTTGGCCAGGATTTCAGTAATGAACAAAACCAAGAAGTATAATTCATTTAACAGTAGTTAAATAATTTTGCAGCAGGCACAAAAATGCTTTATAATGACATGAGTGTACGTACACACATTTCATATGCATGTATATTTTAATTTCACTGATAAAATAAAATTTGATGCAGTCTTTAAAAATGCAGGTCAAACGGGGTGGGGACTTCGTGCTGTCGAGAAAAATGTCAGACATGTTACCTTCCTCTGGTTCCTACAAGTCGCACGCGATATCCTTGTCTTATCCTAGTAATCTAGACAAGGAAAAATCGATTCAACACAAATGGTGGCACATAGTCTTGTGGAGGAGGGCACTCTTTTCACAACCAACAGAACTCTTTTTTCCTTGTCTTTTCTACTTCACTTACGCATTTAAAAATGCCATCATGAAAATAGTTTGTATCTCTCTCTGTGTGTGCCGATGTCTGAGCGCACCAAAGGGAGGGGGGACAGGATTCCAAAAATAAGTGGCAATTTAAAACTTGCGCGAACGTAAAGAAGGGCTTCCACTAGTCTTTTATCATGCTAATAACCAAGTTTTAAGTGTTAAAAACTGCACTTGTTATTCAAGACAAAGTATAGTCAAGATACATACACATAAAAGCATTTTAATGTAGAATACATCCATCAAAAACGCTAGTTCAAGGGAGAAAAGTGAAATTTATTATCATCCACAAATCAGGCATACACCAAAAATACTTGATTTTCCTTGACTATTTCACTGACTTTTCCAGGTTTTTCAGGTCAGTGGGAGAATCCTGTACTATTATTCCACAGGCCTGCTTCTGCAAACGAATCTAGTAGGTTAGGTTTCCTGTAAAGCCTGGCCCACACGTAACGTCTTGTCGTCAGTTTTGCATAATAAGGTACGTAAGTTTGACAGATATGTCTAACGCAAAAAACACGCGGCTACACTATTTATGCTTTCTCTCGTCTTCTTTTCAGACTTCCAAAAACACCATGGATGAAGCATTATTGACAAGTGTGCGCGGCGAGATTGTAAAAAATAAAAATAATAATAATTTGCACACCACGCACGGTGGGTTCGAGAGGGGTTACTTAACCCGGCGTTCGTCGACATGTTAGCGCTGCGCTAACAATGAAATTCATCTGCATATATATTTATTGTAAAATAAGAAAGCTCTCCGAGACGCAGTCTAGCTGTCTTTCGTTTTATTACGGTTGGGAAAATATAATAGGGCGGAGCGTTCCCTTCCGTTATTAGGAGCCGTGCCGTGATCCTTGTCAACAAATTGTCAGAATGTTAGCTCACATGTCGACCATCCGCGGGACTGGTTTTATCTTCATTCTTTTCGTGAATTTTATTGGTTTTCTTCTGCTTAAGTGACCTCTTCCATGATGGACAATTTTCATACATTGCAATATTAATACACGATAAAGACTATGAAAGTGAACGTGAGGAGCAGTGCGATATTCTTTATTCAAAAGATAGTGATGTGAAGCAGCCTGGCATAAGTGATCATGAGAGGAACAGCGAAATATCAGCCGTCGAAAATGACCATCAAACTCAAATGTTCACGGGCCACAGTACACTGGACGTGACGAAACAACAATGTGGTATATTTACATAATGAACAACAAATGATATTGAGAACCAAAAAATATCAACTAAATATGAAAAATGGATGTGTTAGCGTCGCGCTAACACGTCGACAATCGGCGTTACTCCGACATAGTCGACCAAAGCCGAGTTAAGAGGTGTGAATTCTCACTTGTCAATTTGATCGGTGAATTACGGCAGGAAAATGAGGACTGGCTACTTATGGATATGGGCACCTAGTGCAAAGAACCCCAGTAACCGAAAAACAAGACATTACTCACCCAACATCAACGAGACGAGGCGCAAAATTAAGCGAAGTTTGACCGATTAGACTGATGTGCGTCTACATGCAACGACATGTCTTCCATTTTGATTGAAAACAAAGCTCCAGCTCACTCGTCTTTTGAGAGGTCGTCCAACCTCATTAATCCATGCAAGATGTCAAAAGTACGGTTTTGTTTGATCCATCTGGCATGATCATGGAAAGACTGGCAACAAAACATTACGTGTGGACCAGGCTTAACAACGAGGAACCTAGTTCGATTTAAAAGATTCTGATCCCGCATTAAACGGCAGGTTCGGTTCCGATTACAACTTCTGTCGATCCGAGTTCTCGAAAACAAATTTCGTTGCGCGTTTCGTGTGTGAAAAATCAGTATTTTGAGAACTTTAAAAGCTCGATTAGCGAGTACAAAGATTTTGCTCAACATTCAGTCACAACAGCATAGGTATGTATCGATCATCAAGTCATCCGTTTGAGACGATAGTACAACACGAAAAACAAACCTGTTGCAATCGGAGCTCCAACATCTCTCCAGCAAACATTAATTCAGAACAGCCGGTGCAAGGTCCGCCATCCTTAAAACTTTCCCGTATCTTATTCATGCATGCATGCCATAAAAACTAACTCCATCGTGGTCTCTGTCTTGCGTAACTTGTAGCTAGTCTCCCAGTTCCCAGTAACCAAGGCACACGAACATAACACGCGAGAAACACGAACCAAAGGAAAAATGATTTCAATATACCATTATGGGAACTCAAGTACATAAACACACTTTTACCTGCACCAAATCTCCTTATATACAACTAATCCTAATGTGGTTAGTTTTATTACTGCGGTAAGGCACGTCATATAATTGAATTAAAAACAACTGTGAAATGGAACAATCATTCAAAGACCCGTTATCACTTGCACTACACATACTAGCGAAATTATTCAGGTAACCTGAAGAGTTATTCTCAATTTGTAAGGATCTGCATATTCGTATTGTTTTGCAAAACAAACAACAAAAAAGCCAATCTAGTCGATGACATTATATCTGAATTTTTATCTCTACAGAGCAGTTGATTTAAACCATGATACAAAGTCTGGCCCAACCTCGCATTGCTGGAGGCCCCCGTGGCCGAGTGGTTAGCACATCGCGCTATGACGACAGGGGGTCCAGGGTTCGAATCCCGGCCTGGGTATGGATGTTTGTGAGCGTCAGTAGTAATGCACCCCTTTTCAGTCCGATAAATCAATTGATTGGAAAAGATCGATCAAAGATCAATTGATGACGTAGCGCTATTCTTCTTTTTTTTTTTTTTTTTTTTTTTTTTTGATGACGTCATAAAAAGGGGCGTGGCTTATTTTGTAAGGATGATTTTGATTGGTTGTGACGTCATAAATGGGCGGGGCTTATTTTGTAAGGAGCGTTTTGATTGGTTGATGGAATTCGGGTTTTTCCCGCGGGAGTTTCCGGCGTCTGAAAACAGATGGCGTTGATGAGTCAGAAAGTCTGGGTTGGGAGGAGGAAAAGTAGGCGACGCGGTTGGTTTTCTGGTAATTGGAGTACGTGTTTCCGGTGTCTGAAAACAGATGGCGTTGATGAGTCAGAAAGTCTGGGTTGGGAGGAGGAAAAGTAGGCGACGCGGTGACGGTTGGTTTTCTGGTAATTGGAGTACGTGTTTCCGGTGTCTGACAACAGATGGCGTTGATGAGTCAGAAATTCTGGGAATTTTGTTGTTTCCGTTGTTTGAAGAGAGATGGCGTTCATGAGTCATTGATCTTTGATCGATCTTTGCCAATCAATTGATTTATCGGACTCAACGGGGGTACATAACCGTGGGAGTCACGTGACTTTGTGACGTCACAAAATGGAAGTCACGTGACCAGATTATATTATTAAATTATTATTAATTGAAATATTAGGATTATTATTATTATGAAGTGTTTTAATTTCTGGGACGCCATTTTGTTTTTGTTATGTTATTTTGATGTGTGACGTCATATATAAATTGGAGTACGTGTTTCCGGTGTTTGAAAAGAGATGGCGTTGATGAGTCTGAAATTCTCGGATTATTATTATTATTATTATTAATAATTGTTTTTATTTCTGTGACGACATTTTGTTTTGGTTATGTTATTTTGGTTTGTGACGTCATATATAAATTGGAGTACGTGTTTCCGGTGTTTGAAAACAGATATCGTTGATGAGTCTGAAATTCCCGGATTATTATTATTATTATTATTATTATGAAATGTTTTAATTTACGTGACTTTGTGACGTCACAAAATGGAAGTCACGTGACCAGATTATATTATTAAATTATTATTAATTGAAATATTAGGATTATTATTATTATTATTATGAAGTGTTTTAATTTCTGGGACGCCATTTTGTTTTTGTTATGTTATTTTGGTGTGTGACATCATATATAAATTGGAGTACGTGTTTCCGGTGTTTGAAAACAGACGGCGTTGATGAGTCTGAAATTCTCGGATTATTATTATTATTATTATTATTAATTGTTTTTATTTCTGTGACGACATTTTGTTTTGGTTATGTTATTTTGGTTTGTGACGTCATATATAAAGTGGAGTACGTGTTTCCGGTGTTTGAAAACAGATGGCGTTGATGAGTCATTCTGGGAAATTCCTCAGTTTTCGTCCTGTTGTTTGCATAAAGAAAACCCGGATTCGAATCCCACTCAGGTATGGTTGCGAATGTCGACGGAGACCCTGGATTCGAATCCTGCAATTAACTAAGGTTCCCTAAAAACATGTTTGATTCTGCTCAGGTATGGTTGTGAAATGTAAAAGGGTACTTACAACATGTAATAAATCTTGGGCATCCATGTTGCTGCCCAGATGAAAAGGAGATGAACTGGAGGGAAGGATGCCTGCAGAAGGAATTCTATCCACTTCCTTATAGAGACACACATCTGCAATTATTTTTTGCAACGTACGTTAGAAGTCTGCATATGAGATCACGACGTTTTTGTGAGGCACAACAGTTCCTTGATAATTTGCACAGAAGTTCCTTGTTCCGTGTCAGCACATGTTCTTCGAACAAGACTTCCTTATAGAGACGGACATCTGGTATCATTTTTTGCAACGCGGCCCAGATGAAAAGGAGATGAACTGGAGGGAAGGATGCCTGCAGAAGGAATTCTATCCACTTCCTTATAGAGACACACATCTGCAATTATTTTTTGCAACGTACGTTAGAAGTCTGCATATGAGATCACGACGTTTTTGTGAGGCACAACAGTTCCTTGATGAATTTCACAGAAGTTCCTTGTTCCGTGTCAGCACATGTTCTACGAACAAGACTTCCTTATAGAGACGGACATCTGGTATCATTTTTTGCAACGCGGTTTCCTAATTTCTTTATTTGCAATCGTAGACCCACCTTCCGACCACTCTAACAAAAGGTCTCGACGTGCAGATTACAAATATGTAATCAGATCCGCTCTACGTCAATTAGGGGAGGAGCTAGAGCGATTTGAAAATTTAGATTTTTTTTTTACCCTTTTTTCTGCGAAAATTTAAAATCGCTGTGGCTCGGCTCCTGATTGAGCTAGGAGGGTGATCGATAGCTTGTCGGACTGAGAGTGAAGTCCTCTTTCCGGTGAACCAGGTTTCATTGTTCTAGGACCGGTGGTTCCCTACTTTCTTTATTTTCAACCGTAGACCCACCTTCCGACCACTCTAACAAAAGGTCTCGACGTGCAGATTACGAATATGTAATCAGATTCGCTCTACGTCAATTAGGGGAGGAGCTAGAGCGATTTGAAAATTTAGATTTTTTTTACCTTTTTTTCTGCGAAAATTTAAAATCGCTTTGGCTCGGCTCCTAATTGAATTTGATCAGAGAACAAACTTTTTATAATATTGAGCATGAATAATTATCCGAAAATGTTCCAGGGCGAATTATGTTTTTGGAAATTGAACAGTTTCTACACGTCATGTGATATATTGTTACAAATCGGATGATTGGTGATTGAAAAATGTGTCAAGACGGATTTGTTATCACTTAAGTGATATTTGTAATCCGTTTTATGCGCCAAGTTTGATCGATATCCTAATTGACGCCTGTAGGCCCTATCCCATTGCTATTATTATACAACCTGATTTCTACCATGGCCTCGTATATTTCTGTCCCGATCAGCCTAATTGCATAAAGTGAATTCTGTCCCGATTAACCTACCCGTGCATAAAGCGGAATCCACTTCGATACTTTCTGCTCGCGAATAACCTCAGTGTATAAAGTTGTTTCTGTCCTGATTAACCTATCTGTGCATAAAGCGGACTTTAAACAGCGGTTCAATCCACATAGATACATTCTGCTCCCGATTAACCATACATTCTACTTCCGATTAGCCTCAGTGCATAAAGTTAATTCACTCTCTTTATTTACTATACAAAATACACACATTCACACACCGAACATTTCAATATTTTATTCAATGCTGCTAAGGGAATAATATTGTGCAGGGGAACTATGGATAAAATCCGCACCCCGATTTCCGCTGGCACCTTCTCGATTCTTTCGGCTGCAAGTGTTCAATTTTCTGATGCCTGTGCATCTGTAGCAGGATGTGACAAGGAACATAGTGTGAACCAACTTATGTTTTTATGGAGACTCTGAGAGGAAGTTTTTGCTATCTCAGGCATGCAGACCCAACAAGAAAGTTGCATCCGTTCCGTTAATGACGAAACCCTACACGTATCTAATATGTGCATATGTTCCGACCATCACTGCAGACAGTTTTTATTCTTCTGTAACGTCTTTATCAGTACAGTGCAAAGATGGAGGGAAAGAATTTGCTACGTATAGTGCAACGCAATAATAATAGCATTACTTTTGTATGTAAACACAGCTCTATTTATTACTTGGACACGACTTGCACATTTTACTCTATTTACAATACATAATACCAATATTTGTTTTCATTTTAAGAACACCATGTACAGTGGACTCCATAAGTATTTTGCTGTATTTTATTCGACGAAATAAGAACTTCAAAATTCTGAAAAACTTACACATTTTGCTCAATTTACAATACATATTACCCATATTTGTTTTCATTTTAAGAACACCATGTACAGCGGGCTTCATAAATATTTTGCTGTATTTTCTTCGACGAAATAAGAACTTCAAAATTCACAAACACTTACACATTTTACTTAATTTACAATACATACTACCCATATTTGTTTTCATTTTAAAAACACCGTGTACAGTGCGCTCCATACGTTTTATGGAGCAAATCCAAACTAGGGGAGCAAAGTGACAAAACTGGGGCAGGGACAGTTTACTTTTCCCTCGCAGGTGCGTTTTAGCATACTGCGGGGCCACAAATGATAAAAAGTGGATAGACGAACCAAATTCTTAACGACAAATGCGAAGGTACATATTGCGCTCTATGTATGTTTTCTACAAAATCACCGACTACTGACGCATTTCTTTTCCTTTCAATAATGAAGCTGAATATCTTTACCAATGTGTCCACCTTCACTTCATGCATATTTAGGGTGATTGGAACCGGGGTCTATTTTTGGCTCGATTGCTGCTTAATTTCAGTTTTATGCACATATAGGGTAATTGGGACAGGACCCCGGGGATATCCAGAATTGGATGTGTTATGGGCAATTCGAGATCATATTTGGAATATTTGGTACACCAAGTGGACGTCATCTAGACAATATACTTCCGTTAGACATTTTTGTACGTACTTCGGTTATAGTGTGGATACAAAAAATACATTTTAGACTACATTTGAATCTTATCTGGACACGATTTAGATATGAATAAAACTTGTTCTTTTTAACATTTTCTGGGTGTTCTATTTTTGGCTCGATTGCTGCTTAATTTCAGTTTTATGCACATATAGGGTAATTGGGACAGGACCCTGGGGATATCCAGAATTGGATATGTTATGGGCAATTCGAGATCATATTTGGAATATTTTGTACACCAAGTGGGTGGACGTTATGTAGACGATATACTTCCGTTAGACATTTTTGTACGTACTTTGGTTATAGTGTGGATACAAAAAATACATTTTAGACTACATTTGAATCTTATCTGGACACGATTTAGATATGAATAAAACTTGTTCTTTTTTAACATTTTCTGGGTGTTATTGGAATGTACAAAAGATGTTTCCTGTTTGGAACATATGGAAATTTTCGTAGCATTGTGTGGATATAACAAAAACTCTTTAAACATTTATTATAACCCTATTAGGACACCTTTTATATATCAAATAGCTGTATCCTTAACTGAATTGCATAATTCTTACTAAATCGTGTGTGCACAAGAATTTACTCTCCATTTGTAAGAAACATATATGGAACTACAGGAATATCATTTGGATTATATTTAGAAGAATTTTGAACACATCACATTCAAACTTAGCGGTGTTTAATATCCATACACCTCTCAATATTACATAACATTTTCAAAACTCTCCGCCGCCACACATTATTTTAAATCCAACCAATAACACCCTTACCCTTTTCCAATATTTTTGGTATACCCCTGAACTTTAACTCCTTTCCGAAAATGTAGTATGTTCCTTAATACTTACTTCCATTTTTACAATATTCATAGTATAGTGCAACGCAATAATAATAACATCACTTTTGTATGTAAACACCGTTCTATTTATTACTTGGACACGACTTACACATTTTACTCTATTTCCAATACATACTACCAATATTTGTTTTCATTTTAAGAACACCATGTACAGCAGGCTCCATAAGTATTATGCTGTCTTTTATTCGAAGAAATAAGAGATTCAAAATTCAGAAAAAACTTACACATTTTACTCTATTTACAATACATACTACCAATATTTGTTTTCTTTTTAAGAACACCATGTACAGCGGGCTCAATAAGTATTATGCTGTATTTTATTCGGCAAAATAACAGCTTGAAAATTCGGAACATTTTACACATTCTACTTTATGGTGCATAAGACGGATTTCAAACATCAGTTCAATCAATCGATCAGCCCTTAAGAGGATTCCACATATTCTACCATGCCGTCGTATATTTCTGTACCGATTACCCCCGGTGCATAAACGGATTTCAAACACTAGTTCAATCCGTAGGACATTTCACATTTTACGTTATATTCATTTAAGAGGCATCACTCGTTCCTCGTTGAAGAAGTTGAGTCGACACGGAACAAGGAACTCCTGCGACAGTCATCAAGGAACTCCTGCAAACACCATCAAGGAACTGTTGTGCCTCACACAAAAACGCCGTGATCTCATATCCAGACTCTTAACGAATGACGGGTTCAACTGGTATTCGAAATCCGTTTTATGCACCGAGGCTGATTTATCGGGTGCCGGATTGAACTGATGTTGAAAATCCGTTTTATGCACTGAGCTCTCCACTAATAAGGGTGCATATTATAATATCGGTTATATAATTTGCGGAAAAAAGTATTCTATAAATATATATACGTATGTAATATATACTTCTTGACCCTTGACCTTGGAATGGAGCCAAGGGTTGCAGACTGTTAATGGACAAGAACAAATGGTGTTTGTTACGAACGGCTTTGGTGTGATGTCTTTGTCCGTGTGGTGATAGGTTTTCCCGGGTGTTAATGGATGAGAGCAGATGGTGTGTGAGTGTATAGCTACAATTCTTGGAATTAGTGACTGATATGTGTGGCGTGTTTGTTGGGATGGGTGGGTGGAATGGTAATGTGTCTGGTGATTAAGAAGAGGTTATGACATCATCATACTGTCAAAGAAAAGGAGAATAAAAGTCTGCTAGCATATAATGGAGGAAAAACAGCAAAAAGAGAAAAAGAGTCGGAGAGTCTAGATGTAAAGAAAATAAAGAGAGCAAAACGAGTAGGTTTCGCGGAAGAAGTGACTGTGTATAGTGTACCAGGACAGGAAGAAGATAGGAGAGGCACGTGGGCGTTGGACGCTTTGCGGGAACGGATGCGAGCAATGTGTATCGATGACGTAGATCGGAAGGGTGGTATAAAAAGGATTAGCGGATTGTGAATTCATACTACCAATAGTTATTTTCATTTTAAAAACCCCATGTACAGTGGGGTCCATCAGTATTATGCTACATTTTACGGCTTCTAAATCAGCATTATTTCTTACAATATTCATAGTATAGTGCAACGCTCTATTTATTACGTGGACACGACTTACACATTTTAATCTACATGCTACCAGTACAATTCTCAGAAATCGTCAAACGTCTTCAGCAGATGTTTTTCTGACTGATACGAAGGCTCATGTAAATTCTCGGAATCAATTAACCGTCTTTACAAGATGGTTTTTAGCAGTGACACATTCTGTTATTCAACGCAGATGTCTTCCTGACTCATATGAGTTGCAAAAATCTAAATTTTCAAGTCGCTCTAGCTCCTCCCCTAATTGACGTAGAGCGAATCTGATTACATATTCGTAATCTGCACGTCGAGACCTTTTGTTAGAGTGGTCGGAAGGTGGGTCTACGGTTGAAAATAAAGAAAGTAGGGAACCACCGGTCCTAGAACAATGAAACCTGGTTCACCGGAAAGAGGACTTCACTCCGAGTCCGACAAGCTATCGATCACCCTCCTAGCTCAATTAGGAGCCGAGCCACAGCGATTTTAAATTTTCACAGAAAAAAAGGTAAAAAAAAAATCAAAATTTTCAAATCGCTCTAGCTCCTCCCCTGATTGACGTAGAGCGAATCTGATTACATATTCGTAATCTGCACGTCGAGACCTTTTGTTAGAGTGGTCGGAAGGTGGGTCTACGGTTGAAAATAAAGAAAGTAGGGAACCACCGGTCCTAGAACAATGAAACCTGGTTCACCGGAAAGAGGACTTCACTCCGAGTCCGACAAGCTATCGATCACCCTCCTAGCTCAATTAGGAGCCGAGCCACAGCGATTTTAAATTTTCACAGAAAAAAAGGTAAAAAAAAAAAATCAAAATTTTCAAATCGCTCTAGCTCCTCCCCTAATTGACGTAGAGCGAATCTGATTACATATTCGTAATCTGCACGTCGAGACCTTTTGTTAGAGTGGTCGGAAGGTGGGTCTACGGTTGAAAATAAAGAAAGTAGGGAACCACCGGTCCTAGAACAATGAAACCTGGTTCACCGGAAAGAGGACTTCACTCTGTCCGACAAGCTATCGATCACCCTCCTAGCTCAATTAGGAGCCGAGCCACAGCGATTTTAAATTTTCGCAGAAAAAAGGGTAAAAAAAAATCTAAATTTTCAAATCGCTCTAGCTCCTCCCCTGATTGACGTAGAGCGAATCTGATTACATATTCGTAATCTGCACGTCGAGACCTTTTGTTAGAGTGGTCGGAAGGTGGGTCTACGGTTGAAAATAAAGTAGGGAACCACCGGTCCTAGAACAATGAAACATGGTTCACCGGAAAGAGGACTTCACTCCGAGTCCGACAAGCTATCGATCACCCTCCTAGCTCAATTAGGAGCCGAGCCACAGCGATTTTAAATTTTCGCAGAAAAAAAGGTAAAAAAAATCTAAATTTTCAAATCGCTCTAGCTCCTCCCCTAATTGACGTAGAGCGAATCTGATTACATATTCGTAATCTGCACGTCGAGACCTTTTGTTAGAGTGGTCGGAAGGTGGGTCTACGGTTGAAAATAAAGAAAGTAGGGAACCACCGGTCCTAGAACAATGAAACCTGGTTCACCGGAAAGAGGACTTCACTCTCAGTCCGACAAGCTATCGATCACCCTCCTAGCTCAATTAGGAGCCGAGCCAAAGCGATTTTAAATTTTCGCAGAAAAAAAAAGGTAAAAAAAATCTAAATTTTCAAATCGCTCTAGCCCCTCCCCTAATTGACGTAGAGCGAATCTGATTACATATTCGTAATCTGCACGTCGAGACCTTTTGTTAGAGTGGTCGGAAGGTGGGTCTACGGTTGAAAATAAAGAAAGTAGGGAACCACCGGTCCTAGAACAATGAAACCTGGTTCACCGGAAAGAGGACTTCACTCTCAGTCCGACAAGCTATCGATCACCCTCCTAGCTCAATCAGGAGCCGAGCCACAGCGATTTTAAATTTTCGCAGAAAAAAGGGTAAAAAAAAATCTAAATTTTCAAATCGCTCTAGCTCCTCCCCTAATTGACGTAGAGCGGATCTGATTACATATTTGTAATCTGCACGTCGAGACCTTTTGTTAGAGTGGTCGGAAGGTGGGTCTACGATTGCAAATAAAGAAATTAGGAAACCGCGTTGCAAAAAATGATACCAGATGTCCGTCTCTATAAGGAAGTCTTGTTCGTAGAACATGTGCTGACACGGAACAAGGAACTTCTGTGAAATTCATCAAGGAACTGTTGTGCCTCACAAAAACGTCGTGATCTCATATGCAGACTTCTAACGTACGTTGCAAAAAATAATTGCAGATGTGTGTCTCTATAAGGAAGTGGATAGAATTCCTTCTGCAGGCATCCTTCCCTCCAGTTCATCTCCTTTTCATCTGGGCCGCGTTGCAAAAAATGATACCAGATGTCCGTCTCTATAAGGAAGTCTTGTTCGAAGAACATGTGCTGACACGGAACAAGGAACTTCTGTGCAAATTATCAAGGAACTGTTGTGCCTCACAAAAACGTCGTGATCTCATATGCAGACTTCTAACGTACGTTGCAAAAAATAATTGCAGATGTGTGTCTCTATAAGGAAGTGGATAGAATTCCTTCTGCAGGCATCCTTCCCTCCAGTTCATCTCCTTTTCATCTGGGCAGCAACATGGATGCCCAAGATTTATTACATGTTGTAAGTACCCTTTTACATTTCACAACCATACCTGAGCAGAATCAAACATGTTTTTAGGGAACCTTAGTTAATTGCAGGATTCGAATCCAGGGTCTCCGTCGACATTCGCAACCATACCTGAGTGGGATTCGAATCCGGGTTTTCTTTATGCAAACAACAGGACGAAAACTGAGGAATTTCCCAGAATGACTCATCAACGCCATCTGTTTTCAAACACCGGAAACACGTACTCCACTTTATATATGACGTCACAAACCAAAATAACATAACCAAAACAAAATGTCGTCACAGAAATAAAAACAATTAATAATAATAATAATAATAATAATCCGAGAATTTCAGACTCATCAACGCCGTCTGTTTTCAAACACCGGAAACACGTACTCCAATTTATATATGATGTCACACACCAAAATAACATAACAAAAACAAAATGGCGTCCCAGAAATTAAAACACTTCATAATAATAATAATAATAATCCTAATATTTCAATTAATAATAATTTAATAATATAATCTGGTCACGTGACTTCCATTTTGTGACGTCACAAAGTCACGTAAATTAAAACATTTCATAATAATAATAATAATAATAATAATCCGGGAATTTCAGACTCATCAACGATATCTGTTTTCAAACACCGGAAACACGTACTCCAATTTATATATGACGTCACAAACCAAAATAACAACCAAAACAAAATGTCGTCACAGAAATAAAAACAATTATTAATAATAATAATAATAATAATAATCCGAGAATTTCAGACTCATCAACGCCATCTCTTTTCAAACACCGGAAACACGTACTCCAATTTATATATGACGTCACACATCAAAATAACATAACAAAAACAAAATGGCGTCCCAGAAATTAAAACACTTCATAATAATAATAATCCTAATATTTCAATTAATAATAATTTAATAATATAATCTGGTCACGTGACTTCCATTTTGTGACGTCACAAAGTCACGTGACTCCCACGGTTATGTACCCCCGTTGAGTCCGATAAATCAATTGATTGGCAAAGATCGATCAAAGATCAATGACTCATGAACGCCATCTCTCTTCAAACAACGGAAACAACAAAATTCCCAGAATTTCTGACTCATCAACGCCATCTGTTGTCAGACACCGGAAACACGTACTCCAATTACCAGAAAACCAACCGTCACCGCGTCGCCTACTTTTCCTCCTCCCAACCCAGACTTTCTGACTCATCAACGCCATCTGTTTTCAGACACCGGAAACACGTACTCCAATTACCAGAAAACCAACCGCGTCGCCTACTTTTCCTCCTCCCAACCCAGACTTTCTGACTCATCAACGCCATCTGTTTTCAGACGCCGGAAACTCCCGCGGGAAAAACCCGAATTCCATCAACCAATCAAAACGCTCCTTACAAAATAAGCCCCGCCCATTTATGACGTCACAACCAATCAAAATCATCCTTACAAAATAAGCCACGCCCCTTTTTATGACGTCATCAAAAAAAAAAAAAAAAGAACAATAGCGCTACGTCATCAATTGATCTTTGATCGATCTTTTCCAATCAATTGATTTATCGGACTGAAAAGGGGTGCATTACTACTGCGTCCACTCATCAAATGCATCTATCATCAGTCATTCCCATCTGCGCAAATTAGCTAAAAGTGGCAGAAAAGCGAAGTAAAATAAAGCAAATCAATCGAATTGCTGGATGCTTTCAGAGTTTGTGAGATTTAACAAGTTAAAAGAAGCATCCAAATAATTGCAAGCAATTTGTGTGTGGGGGATTTTGTCTTCGAGTGAAATATCATGCAGCATACAGAAGTCTGATTCAAAACCTGACAGCTTAATGTCTCAAATGCAAAGAACAAAAACAAAACATGAACTCCTATTAAAACCTTTCTAAACTGAAGATACTTAATTTTAGACGGCGCCTAGTGAGCTTTAGGTGAAAAAAAGTTTATTTAGGAAAAAGTCCCTAGTTTTCAAAAATGCACAAAACGTTACTTGTGTTAGTACGTTACGAAATTAATTGCGATTTTATATTATACAACTTACGTGGATTTTATCTTCTATTTCTTAACAGTTCACACTTATCGAGAGTATTTACACAGAACATTACATTGTGTAACGTTCTGAGGAAATACTCGTCACAATGGTAAAGTTCAATTAGCGGAAACTGTCAACAAAAAAAGATAAAACGCACGTAAGTTTTTCAATGACGCCAAATGGAAGAAAACCGACTTTTAGGGAGGAGGAATCGACTGCATATCGCCATCGTGAAAATACGAGTAATGGGACATAAGAAAACAATCGGTTCAACTGAATTTGACATCGTAACGCTCCGAGTAAGGGGAGCAAAATGAGAATTAATTTAAAATCCAAAAATTGGGGGAAAATATTAAGAGAAACGCATTCTACCCGCGGCTGTATACATAAACAATGAGAAAAGTTCAACTTTTAGTGCCCAAAAATACCAAAATTTAAATAATTTAACCAGGTTCAATTAACCAATACAATATTAGTTGTACACATTTTTTAAATATAAGTATTGACTTCATGGATACCCTTGACCCTCTGTACCCTCGAGAAAGTGAAATATTTTGCATGGTTTATGAAGATTAGGTTGTGTATAATATAAACGTTTTAAGTTGTTTTTAGCTCGCGGAAATGTGTTATTGTGAAGTTTGATTTCCTTTTTTTTAATTCGCTTTATTACTTCCCCATTTGCATCCATGCCCAGGCCGATATTCGAACCCAGGACCCCTGGTGTCGTAGCGCGATGTGATAACCACTCCGCCACAGGGGCCGGCTGTTATTGTGAAGTAAATTACGTTTGTTACCTCAGAGTGAAGAGAACAGAGGATACGTTACCTACCATTTCATAAATCTATTACAAAATAAAGTATTATTGATAATATGCTTGGGTATTTATATTAGCAGAGTCACAAACTACTGCATTTCTATAGCATTCGCTGCTAGATGCGAATCAAGCAGCATAAGTTCGGTTTACAAGTACTTTGTCTCTTCTCGTTCACTAAACCTTCGAATATGCATCTGACTACAAAGCAGCGAATGCCGTATCTAAAAGTGTGAGTTTTGTCAAGTATAACGCACAAATCTTGAACTAGCGCAACTTCTTTTTTCCAATGCTGTCTATGAAACTACGTCCCATATCAGTATGCAGTGAGTATAATTATGACTTTCTGCTAGAGAAGCACGGCTTTACAACTGCTAATGAGTGTCGCAGTAATCAACAACAACTGCGAGTGCTTTAACGACCGCTTGTTTAGAATGCTAATAGGTTCACGATCGTTTGATCTATTACAAACGGCATGCATTGTCTGCACTTTCTCCTTGCTCCCTCTTTGGGCTGCAGCATCTTGCAACTAATTTCAACGACTTACGGACCCGTTTGCATTTAGGTTAAACCGGTTCTCATATTTAGGACATTTCCTAGTTGTAGTAACAAACTAGAAAACAATACAACAGAATCGCTTTTATTCAGAGAGCATACGTTCCTACCCAAGAGACTGCTTTTACGTAAGGAATCGATATCAATAGATTGGTTAATTGATTGCTTTATTTTGCTTCGCTTTTCTGCCAGTTTTGGCTATTCGCGAAGATGAGGATGAATGGTGAAGATAAAGTTCATGAAAGTACATGGTAATTCAAAATGAATGGTGCAACTTTACACAGTTATTATGGCGTTATTATTTATGATAGAAAATGAGACAAGGCATCAATATAAAGAAGAACTATGGAAGTTTTACTCACACGAGTCACATTATAAAGATTCAACATGGGAACCACGTGTAACGTGGAAAAGGTTAGACGATAATCAAGTATTTGCTATGAACGAGACAGGAAGTCGTTGTCAACGGCTTCGAAGGCACTAACAATTTGCAGTTGTAACTTTGGCAAATCTTTCGGAAGGGTGAACATATGCATTACTGCAGAAATGCATGCGTAAATGACTTTGCACCATTGTGACTGAATCAGTTCTCGATAGCTCCAACACACAATACGCCTTCTACTGGTCATTAGCCATCTGACGCATGATAGATGCCATAAAAAATAATCGAATTTCTCAAACCCGTTTGAACAGTGTAAGAATGGTGTCTAGTGTTGCCCACGGGACGAGACGGGACAGGCTTTTAAAAATTCGAGACGAGATTGACCATGTGCCATAAGACAAACGAATATTTTCGAGACGAGACAGCATTTCCACGAGACTCCACGAGACGAGACAGGCCAAAGTCTCGTCTCGTGGGCAACACTAATGGTGTCGGCGAGTTTTAGGAGAAATTTGTCGCTTCCCAACGCATTACTAGGTAAACTTGGTACTTTCCCTTTAGTTCTTACTTACCGATATTTCCGCATTAGATATAGGAGGTATAATAATTCCATGCGAAATCTTGATTAGTGATTTGTTATCACGTATCAGATGATAACTTATTATTTTATTAAGATATATAAAATGTGCAACAAAATACTAACGATCACGCAACAGACAGATTCATGGTTCAAGTCCTGAGAAGACAAATATGTTTTGAACATGGCCTGAAACATCAAATAACGGAAACTCTGAGATACTCAAATGGTTCGTTGCGAGTGTATTTGGGATGTATAGCCACCTCGGTGCCGAGTGCGGTGAACGGTCGACTCACGATCTCGCTACCGATGGCCGGGTTCGAGTCCTGACCTCGACAACAGACCTTTGTGAGTGTTCCTTCGTCAATCTCATACTATTATTATCCATCCTCATCGTCGCGATTATCCAAGAACGGAAGAAAAGAGACGTAAATTAAGAAACTCCGTGTTTAAGATGCATCGAGAACCCAGCAGATCGTGTTCAACTTAGCCTCTACACATACTAATACATTGGCATAACCTCACTGAAGGGTATAGTGGTAAAGTCGTCACCTTGTAATCAAGGGTTCGAGACCCGGTGAGGGTACATAATTTAAACTTTAGCCCAGTCCCGATTAACCTCTCTCTGCATTGAGTGGACTTAAAACCCAACTCAACAACAGTGGCAGCAGCCTCTAGTGCATTCAACAACCTAACCTAAGTCAACTTCAGATACTTAAAATGATGTTTTCCAATGTTATTTTATGTCTGATTGTGCAATATGTAGTGGCCAAAGTTTAAGTTCATACGCTCGGATAGGCTAATCGGGAATAAACCTACAGTTCAAAGTGAACCCTCTTTGCAGTGTGCATCCACAGGGAATCCTTTAATTGCAAGGTGACAGCGTTAGCCACTATGCCCTCAGGGAGGTTAGCAAGTACGAGATAAAATAAAGACCAAGCTCAAGACATGCAGACTATAATTATAGGAATCAAAGGGAAAAGACCTTTGGCATGGATGGCACAAAGGTCCGACCGATAAGCCTCCGCTGACTAACCGGAAGTAGCCTGTGCCTCTATCAGTTTGCTAGACACGCTCACCTATATCCCTTCCTTTACAAGCATGTGACTCAAGACTCGTGCGGGCACATTCGTGTATCTTCTAGCGTTGTATTTACTTTCCAGTTTGGTGAACTACGCACTTTATGGAAGATCGTGCACGCCAAGGTTCAATGCACTTGAGTAGTTTTGTCTCAATACATGATGTGTCTTTTATGTAAATGGCGCTTACCTTAATCTCTCTCCAGTCCTTTTTCACACGCATGTCGAGAATGGAAGGGGGAGGAGAGGAGATGCGAGTGTTGCGACAATCAAGCTTCATTAGCGGCTTCACTGTGAAAGGTAGTCAGAATTAAAACGCCGCTGGTTGGAATCAGTAAAGAACATCCTAAACTTGAATTGAATTGTTGATTTAAGTCCATTTTATGCACAGATCGACTGATCGGGACTGGATGGACATACAGTTTAAAGTGCGACCAGAACCACTGTGCAATATGCCTCCACCGAATATCGAACCCGGGACCTCTTTATTACAATGCGACGACGCTATTACTACGTCATCGGGAGGCCTCAATATCTTAAACGGTCTAATATTTCGTCCATACATCGAATGTTTTCTTTCTAATTTCTACTGGTTTTAGTTTCGCTGCAACAATGTGAATAAATACTGAATAGACGAAAGAATAAACCTAATGGATGCAAGTACTCGAACCCAGATACTTCGTAGGTAAATCCTAGGTAAAATCACAGATGGTAAAAACTATCACTGCATCCTGGATAGAAGTGTGCTGGTTCACACAGAAAATGCATCAAAAGAAACAAAAAAATGCATAAAATCTGTCGGTCGGGCCAAAAATTAAGTGCATCATCCAGAAAGGTGGATCAAGAAGCCCGGCACCAATTTGATGCATTAAAGTACAGCATGGAAAGAAATACTCAATTGCATCACATGATGCACTTTGCCGTCACCTTTACAAACGATATACAAAAATGCATCAAGCTGTAAACCTGATTCTTCGCAAAGGTCAAGTGCATTAACCGATACGTTTTTGGTGCATCAAAAAGATTTAATGCGTTTAGTTTTCTGTTTGTGCCGAGTATTATGTACGCAGTATATTTAATTTACGTTGCTCTTCTGTCACTTGTGGTTAATCACGACGATGGGGATGAATCTTACCGACAATCATTATGGAGGAACCATCGTGATGCACTAAAGCCAGAGGTCATCTAAGGTTCGAATACTTGAGTTAGGCATGGCTGTATCATTGTATCATTCGTCCCACCATCATTCCACCTGTTCATCATACATCATCATCGTCGAGATTAACCTTCGATTCAGAAAATAAACTTAAAATAACCGAAACAGAGACGAAGAAAGGGTGAACTGTGTACACGCACATATGGACAAGACACAAAGCGGAGACTCCACAGATGATCATAGGATCAAAGAATCTCCGGATAATTGTGTGAGTACAAAGTCCAAGGTCCAGTGTTTGAACTGCAATATTTTCTTGCGAGTGTTAGTTAATAAACAAAATGGACAGTCTCCCTGGCGACAAAACTTCCCCAGGAAATGCTTACATGAGGGGGGAAAATTCATTTCAGTCGCATGCTTTTGTGATGTTATCCATATGGCACCATCATTAGCTAGATTTGCTATTTCGGGCCTCACTTTTGATCATGAAAGAGCAATGCTCTGCTACTTCCTGCATAAAGTGGACGGTATAAGCTGCATGCTACAAAAGATCGGTCAGCGTATATTGATTAGGGGTAGGAATTTCGTGACTTGGCATACACGTGTATGTGCGTGCGTGCGTGCGTGTGCGTGTGTGTGTGTGTGTGTGTGTGTGTGTGTGTGTGTGAGAGAGAGAGAGAGAGAGAGAGAGATTGAGAAAAGGTGGAAACCGTAAATATCTACTGCATTGCTCCATACATACAGAATACAACAGCCGTTTTTCGAAGCGTCGAACCTAAACAACACACAGAAAAACCTACACGGCATCTGGGATCACGGATCAGGAACAAGTCCCCGCTCTGCTCTGTGATTGGAGGCAGGTTTCTGGATATGCCTCAACACAACACCCATTCATAATAAGGTTTCACGCTCATTATGCAAAAACAAATTTCCCTAGATTTCCAGTTTTTCTAGATACTTAATGACTTATCAGAACACTCTAAATGATTTAACATACTAATAAATAAGTGTCATGTCTTCAATGTCAATGAATCAGATTAATTCAACATTGTTGTAAATATGCGAAGAAGAAAAAAGAAAAAAAGTGGGAGGAAAAATGAGTTTTCGGTTTCCAATCCCGGTAAGTAGAAAGCAATCCTCAATTCTCTCTAAATTTTAGTTTTTTTTAATGTTTTTACAAAATTCTCTAACTTTTCCAGGATTTCCAGGAAACGCTTACCAAAAGGTAATGGTAAAGGTATAAAAAAATATTATCATAATGCAATTACAAGTAGCATTAAATAAAAAATATTACTACACGTATCATTTATCAAAGGTGAAAGAACAAGTTTGCATAGACTTTTCCCGATTAGCAAAGCATGACGTTAACCATTATGCCACGGAGTCTAATACAAAGAGACGAAGCCAATTTGCTAGAAAGCTGCTACTTCACCATAATGTGCAAAACGGCGCGTAAAATAATTGCATATTTAACCGTGGCGAAAAGAATATTAAAAAAACGTTTCTAATAAGGAAAAAAGAACCTGTAAAGTCGACAGGCCCCACATCGATTAAAGCCTCGGATGTTATTTTTACCATTTACGATTTTGAACAGAAATTCCGCATCGGCCAGTCTCCATCCAGTATGACGGGATGAACATTGAAGCCGCCATAAAGTCAGATTTATGAAGATTGCAAAAGACCGGTGTTCTAAATCGAACGGTGTTGCTGAAAAGCCTGGGTACATTCAGCAGAGTTCAGCTGCAGGAACGGTGGCTCACGTGTGATTTGCGGCACACAATAAGAGAAATAAGAATGTGGATCATGTGGTACTAAATTCGTACCAAAGACCCAAGATTTGGTATATCCAGATTCTCCCCGTCTGAAAGTACGCACAGCCGACGGAAAAGATCAGATATGCCGAGCATAGGCTGTTGTCTGCTTATTCACGGTTTTCTTCTTATTTGAGGATCGTATCCTTCAAGGTTTGTCGAGACCATAACACTGTTGGAGACTTGGGCCTCTCTCGCTGTTGCCTTGTAATCATGGGTTCCGGGTTCCATTCCCGGTAAAGTCACCTCACGCATTGCTTCGCATCACGCATTCACATAAACGAACAATTCCGTGAAGCACGGTTGCATACATTCAAGATAAAATTGACTTTTAGTTTTTAGGTTCGTAGCATCGAAACGAGGTTTCAAACAGAAAAATGTGGGAAATGTCCTTGGCCTGTTAAATTTCGTCTCGTCTCGACTGCATAGCTATAAACATGTATATCTTTCTTGAACCCAACCCCGGATTTAGGGGGGTGGGGAACTCGAGGGCTTCATTCGATACCCGGTGGGGGCACATTGCACACACCCAGTTCCGATTAGCCTATCTGTGCGTAAAATGGGCTTAAATAATTCAAACAAACGAACTTGAGGGCTTCAGTCCCGGGCCTCCTCTACAAAGGTGTTCTAAATCAGTCAGTCAGTCCGACATACCGACCGTCCGCTTTGATTTAGAACATTGATTGATTGATTGATTGATTTGTTTTATTTTACTTCGCCTCTTGTTCCACTTTTGGCTAATTTGCGAAGATGGGGATGAGTGATGACAGGATGAAATTGATGAATGGACACTCACAAACATCCATGCCCAGGCAGGGATTCAAACCCGGGATTGATTTAGAACAGTTAGATGCATTTTTGTATATCGTTTGTGCCAAAATGTATCATATGAAACAAATGAGCTTTCCTTTCCGTGTAGAGCTGCACCATAATGCGTCAATTGATGACTTTTTGATGCACTCACTGTCTGTCTGTCTGTCTGTCTGTCTCTCCTCCCTCTCTCTAAGTCGTAGGTGGGGGAGAGGGAGCTGAGGCAAAGGTGGTGACGAAATAGCAAAGAAAGAAAACGTTGGAAAAGTGTAGACGTTGCTACGTCCCGTGGAAGCATTGTAAGAATGCATTTCCTGTGGTAGAGTGATGAGAAAGGTTAATTTGTGAAAATGATTTTCATGATGCTGTTTGCATTTCTTTTTTAAAATGTACAATGCTCTGACTGCACAATGTATATGACGCAGAAGGTTCGTATTTTGTCATTTTCATCCCTCTCTTTAGGATAATCGCGGCGACGAGGATGAATTAAACGCGCATGAAATAGATGAGAAATGCAAATAGGTATCCGATTCTTACTAGGAATTCGAACCCGTGACCTCCAGGCATCGAAGCAAGGTACGCAACCTGGGCTACCACTCAGGCCAGAAATGGAAAATAAAACTTTAATGCACAATGCAAAGATAACAATTCTGTCTGGGCTTGCTAATTTTAAGCCGTAAAACCAAGCGAACTTTTAAATGCATCCACTAATATCTACAAACACAGGATTAACAATATAATCCATTTAAACAGAAAAGTGTCAATTGATAATGAACAGGAAAAGAGGGTTTAACGTTGTTAGGTGCTGTCACGTTAGATATGCCCAACTGTTAACCAAGTTGTACGTAATTACGTATTCGATGTCAGCGTTCACATCCTCCGCAAAATTTAATCAAAAATATGATTTCCTAATTTAATCATTTATGACTACCATATCTGCACTGTCACGACAATCAAAATGTAACATGAAAACTTATGAATGTGTCGGTAGACAAGGTCAGGGTTAGTTAACCTGAATAATTACATCCAGGATTTGACACAAGCGAAGAGCGAAGGAACACTGTGTTGCAAGGGTTAAACACTGGTACTCAATCACCTCTAACACAATTCTCCAAGTATCCAAGAGGAAATTACTGTTTTAGTAATCAATAAATTATATTTTTTCGTACATCACTCTCATCATCATCTCGCTTTAGACCAATGGCGAGCCCGGGATTTTGGTGAGTTGTGTATTTTTATAATTATATATTTTGTCCATATTTTCCTGCATTTGACCTTATTTTCCCCTTCAAGATGGGCAAAAATGGTGGTATAATGGGCACGCCAGTGCTTAATATTACCCTTGGGTCTCCCTGATAGCGTGGTGGCAAACGCTGTCGACTAGTAATTAGTTGTTCTTGGATTCCAGTCTCGGTGGAGCCATATTGCACAGTACTTCGGATCGCAGTATAAACTGTAGGTCCGGTCCCTATAGAGCAATCTGAGTATAGAGTGAACCTATGAAACTACTCTCTAAGAACCAATGTTAGATAAGCTAAGTACTGTCTTAACAATAGTAGAAGAGCTTGCTGCTTATTCAAACTGTGAATATATTACTTTTTAAAAAAAATCATTATCTGACTTATTTAGCTTTGAACGCATTTCACATGCATCGACGAGGAAACAACGAATATTTGCCGTGCCTGCAAAAATTATTAATACAGGGTTTCAAGCACACATGTTCTAATTTATTAACACCCACCCAAGTTGCTTAGCTGTATCTGCAAACGACACGTTATTTCACGTGCAGGCGTCTGAACTACGAAGGTTTGCGTGCATTTATTATTCCCGTCAAGTTGAACCTGTTGAACAGTTGTGGAAAGTGTAACGTTACGGGGAAACAGCAAAAGCATGCAATGCCAAAAGCAGAATGTAGCGTTCGAAAACGGAAGCAAGAGTTTCGATTTTCAGTTTCCCTCTTTGGATATGCATCATTTCCACGGTTTACATTTTACAATTTTCCCACATTATTACTAAAGGTACCTGGCGGATAAACCTTATAAATATACAATGTTATGCTTATGCAATTGAAGTTTCGTGAGAAATAGATTAGTATGGGTAAAATGGTTACAATTCTTGGATTTTTTCCCAGATATTCTATTCCGCTCAATCAAATTTCAAGAAATATTTATACAAAATGCTCTACATTTCTGAATTCGTTTCCAACCGCGGAAAGGATAGTTCCTCCTCCGTGAGAATATATGTACTATCAGACACTGGCGTACGCAGAGGAGGGGGAGGGAGGAGGGGTTGATGGGGATACAGCAACTTTCGAAATTTTCAGAAAATCAACTTTTTCAAATAAAAGCAATGAAGAACTTGGGGGGGGGGGCAGAGTGGTAAATGTAAACTCCCCTTTAAATGACTCCCGATTGCCATTTTTGAGAGTAGAAAGTTCTAAATATTCAAACTATCTTACTGCCCATACCGTCCCCCTAGAAAGTAGCTATGTATCCACCTTTACAATTCCTGCCCCTCCCGAAAAAATCCTGTGTGCGCCAATGCTATAAGAGATATTTGTTATTATTATCATTCATCATTATTTCAAAATCATAACTTAAATTTTAAGGCGAGAAAGTGATAATTGTACATGTACTAGTGACATGTCAAATCATTGCGAGCAGTGAAAACCTTGAAACTGCCATACTTCTATGAAATGATTTATTGATTTGTTGTTTCAAGTCTACTTTATGCACTGGCTACCGGGACTGGACCTACAGTTTAAAGTGGGATCCGAACCACTGTGCCATGTGCCTCCACCGGGTATCGAACCCGGGACCCCTTCATTACAAGGCGATGACGTTACCACTATTCCATCTGGGAGACCCTTCTATGAAATGGACTGCGACTTTTAGTAAATAACTATACTTTAAATAGTGATTTGTTGCTTTTGTCACTGTAATGAAACATTTTTTTTTATTTATTATAACACCTTAAAAATATCAAAATATGGGGAAATAAGTTGACACTGCATTTTCTTCAAACACTGACTATATATGGTCAAATTGTAAATTATTTTTCTCACGCAGAATCTCAATCATGTCACGTACAAAACACAAAATTAGCGTTTTATTTTCCACTTCAAATATCTCTATTGGTCGTCGCTTTTTCGACCGTCTGGTATGTTTCGGGTTTAGTTATTTAACTAGCTTCTCTAGGTTATTCGCTACGAAAAGGATGAATTGATGAAATGAATGAAAGAAAAACGGTGTTTGAACCCACGACTTCTGATGTCCAGCAGCGTCATGATAAAAGTACGAGGAGACAGGCAAATACTTCGACATTGAAAGTGGAGCTACTGATATAAGGTATCTAAATTACCGTGGTTCTGGGGAGAAAATAGACACATGGTTCAGTAAAACATGATAGATGTGCACGTGTGAAGTAAAAAAAAAATTACGGTTGCTTATACTGGCCATGTACTAATTGAAACTTTCATCAAATCGTTAATATACAGGGTGATCCATAAATGCGGAAACATCCGTTTTAAAACAAATGCAGATGGAAAAATAACAAATCAGAAGCCCTGATATATGGCACAGGAAATAGAGAAAACTTTTTTGTAAACGGGTGTTTCCACACTTATGAGCTACCCTGTAGCTATATAGAGAGGTTCAAATTACATTGAGAGAATTACACATGTATATGCCCTACAGCAGAATGTAAACAGACTCACCGTTTAACACCCGAAAACAACCGAACTATCATCTGTGCAACATATTAAGAAAAATGAACGTTTCGTCTTAATTTGAAATTCAGAAGAACGCTCAATTTCTTCTGAAAGCGCCCATCAATATTTCCATGGATATGTGCCTAATATCGAGATATTTATAGGACACTTCAAAAATGAAAAGCTCCAAGCAAGCAGACGCTGCAAGGCCGAGGTCCAAGAAGTTTTCATATTGCTGGACAAGCGCCAGGTATTATTTATCCGTTGTCATGTAGGCTGAAGGACCTTGGGGGAATTTGCAGCTGTAACAGCGCTCGCGCAACGCGTCCGATCAAAGTCTGCAATGGAACGTCAAATATTTGTTCTCTGGCCGTATCAAAAGGATTGCAATGCATCACCTTCATGATGTCCCAAGTGTGTTGTTGATTGAAATGGGGGGGGGGGGTTTCTTAGCTTCCACTCTCACTATCTCCCTTTCACCTTCTCTAACCAGACAAATAAAAGAAAGTTGTCACAGATGTTATTATTCAAGAGGTAGGAAGATGTGGTAGGTTGACGAACAGCCAGAAACCTGCTTGTAGGAAGACAGTAACAGGTCCATATTTAGCCGACCTCCGTGGCGGAGTGGTTAGCTCAGCACGCTACGACGCTAGGGGTCCCGGGTTCGAGTCCCGAAGTGTTCCTTCATCATATCATCACTTATCGTCACGATTAGCCAAGAGTGGCAGAAAAGCGACGATAAATGACAAAAATCAAACAAATAAAGGTCCATAATAAAACAAACCGCTCCGCAGTAGAAAATGTTCACAAAACTTCAAAATTTTCGTTCCAAGTATTGAAAAGAAATGTTTTGGTTAGGGCTGAGCCGATATCGATGTATCGGTATTGGCATCGGAAAGTATCGGTTGGAATTCATCTACCGATACCAGCCGATACTTTTCCAGAATTTTGGTCTTCCGTGGGATCCGCAAAAATGTCGCGCGACGCATTCGCCGAGTCTAATTATCCTGGAAATTATGCAAAATTAGAGATTTCTTTAATTTTGCATCAATTTTGTACCAAAAATAATATTTTGTGATTACATAACATCTGTTTTAATATCTTTATGTAATTCTTGAATATTTTAAAGGAAAAACTTGGTAAATTAATGCATACAATTGGAGAAGAATATTTACACACCAATACTGATTAATACCTTGAACAAATTTTAATTATTGCAATTGTCAAGTATCGGTATCGGTGGGAATCGGAAAGAGTTTCGGTATCGGTTCAAGGTGGTATCTGCTCAGTCCTAGTTTTGGTACATACTAATAATTGTGAATGAATTAAACAAATTGTAATTGTGAAAAAATAATACAGAGTGAGTCAAAGGTTGGGAACGATACAAATATATATTTCAATGCTTGAATTTAAGATCATGAATATGTTATCCTCTAATAGAACAATGATTGCACCTAAGAGGTAGGACACCAAACCTCTCCGTCGTCTTGATTTTTGCTTTAGAAATTTAAAGAGGCAGGTGGTCTTGTGACCACAGTGATTCATAATTTTAAAAATGCATGGTATGTTGAGAATCAATTTAATACCGTGTTTGGATGAGCTACGTTATTCACACAAGAAACGGAAAGGGTTATTCACATGGATTAAGTATTTGCTGATAGACTTTCTGGCTTTATGGGAGATTACTGATGCCTATTTATTATTCTTTTGTACCCTCCAGCCCCATGATTTATAAGGCAACCAACTTTCGAAACTTCTAGATGGGCATGGAGTTGTAGCTACAGATTTCTGCACCAGGGGCGAAAATATAATTTTGCGCCCCCTCAAGGCCTTCGGCGTCTCCTTCCTTTGCTTGGGGGAAAATGTCCTACTTCTCGTTCATTTGTTTAGTATTATTGCGCAAACAACAGTTCTTCGACCTTGTAAAGAAGCCATAGGAGGAATGATAAAAAAAATATGCTTGTCTCATACGTGCGCTTTCATCTACAACAATTTTTTACTTGTAGATTTTCAGGTGCCACCTTTGAAATCTAGAAGATTAATAGCTCAATATTTTATACTTTATAAGATTATGAATTACTTAATAGATTCGCCTGAAGTGTTGCAATATTTTAAACTTAATGTTAAGCCAATAAATTTTAGGTGTTTGCTTCCCTTTTTTATTGATAAATCGGGATACAATATACATAAATCTTCAGTTATTATCAGACTATGCACAAATTATAACAACCTTGTTCAAAAGGGAATTAAAGTAGACTTCGCGCTTCCTTTTATAACATATAGCTCAATAATAAAACGACATATATTGTCATTGCCTAATCATTTAAATTCACAGTAAATTTGATTAAAGCTGTGTTTCTATTATATTATTTTTATCGATACTATGTATTTAAAGTCATGCCTTATTTACTCTCATATGGATTTGATATTTGTACACATTGTGTAATTAATCTTAGTGTTCATCGACTATTGTGCGATGTATAATATGTTTGTATCTGAAAGTATTTAGCAGTACTCTGTTGTGATTGTACTATAATGTGTTTGTATTTTGTTCTGTTACTTTGTGTAACATATCTACTGCCATTTTTATCTTTTTTTATCTTTTGTTGTATTCTGTAATATTGTAATTCTGTAGTTTTGTATTATTGTAATTTTTAAAATGTATATTTAATCTTTATTATAAATGTTTTTAATATGATCCTTTGTAATTTGAACTATTGGTTCTGTTAAGGATCTTTTCCTAAATAAATAAATAAACAAAACTAAGTTGTCTCTTTAATCAAGGGGTACCGAGTTCGAAGCCCGGTAGAGGCACAAAGCGGTTTCGATCCCACTTTAAACTGCAGGTCCGGGACCCTCTACTGTGTCGTGTCTGTAATGTAATTTTAAGTGTTCCGCATATTCTTCTTGAATGTGCCGATTTTGCTTTCCTCAGGCAGACCTTTAATCTTCACAGCTGTTTATCATCCCTGTTGGGAGACGACAACAATCCTTTAACAAATATTATTAGCTTCTTGAGAAGAGCTGGTCTCTTAAACTGTCTGTGAGGAAATTTTAGTGTATTACCTTTCTAACGTGTTGTTTTTGTCCTGTGAAGGTCCCTATAGAACCTTGCACTTCTAATTTTTCCCCAAGGGGATTTTTACACCCCTTTTTTATTTAAACTATTAGGTTAGAATTATAGATAAGGGGCTATTTCCCCGTATACATCGAAGGGTGCAAATGGTCATACGTGCCGACGCACCCAAAACATTTAAATCAATCAACCGATTAGCCTTTCTGTGCATAAAGTGGGCATAAAAACAAACTAGTTTGGCTCTTAACTGTATCAAAGCTCAAGTACTATTCGCGATTAAAATTATCCGATATGCCATCTGGTGGGATTTAGCGGAACTACTCATGTAGGAACGATGTTGTGTTGAAGTCGTTCAAAGCATGGGAAATGGTCAAAAGAGTAACGTTTGCTGTTCAGTTTTTTTGCTCTAAATCGTTTTGTTGCTCAGGACTCACGACAAGTGAAAAGTTTACATGTGATTCCACCCCTTGGAATGAACAAAATTAAATTTGTAAATAAATCAGGGAAAACAGAATTGACAGACAGAAGATTGGCACGGACGATAAACATTGAAATGCAGGAAGGAAATTACGAAGAATGCAAGAGTCTGTTCACTTTATTTTCTAAAAGATGATTCTATTACCATGAAAGTAAAGTTTTAAATTGTTCTTTATATCAAAACATTAAAAAACAATGCATTATCACAGACCGACCTTGTCTGTGGTATTATGTATGTATGCAATTTGGAACATGTGCAAGTCGATTAAGTGCGAAGATGAAAATAGTTGAAGTAATTAATGTCTGTAATCATAAAGGTAACCAGAAAAAGAAAATCGAAATGCTAATGTTGCTGTTTCATTCAGTAAGTCCTCTTTCAGTGAAGATAGCCTCGACGAAATAGTTAATTATTATTATTATTATTACTATTGTCCTGTGTTATTAAACCAGCCTGCCTCTTTGGGGGAAAAACTGCCCAAGCTTTGCAAATACAGGTGAACTGCTTTATTTTCGAAACATTTCCGAGTGCCCCAGTTACAACCTGAGGTGCAGATGAAACAACATTGCTTCGAAGAACCAGTGGGTATACATTAGTTTCCTCTGCGTTTCCGTGTTATTTTTGCCTATCATAATTAAATGTTTAGTTCTCAGCACAGCTTCACCTTCGTTAGTTTCTGGAATCCACATTGCATTCGCAATATTTAAGAATATGGCCTAATTTAAACGTTTCCCCCATACCAGACATGACAACACGCTGCTATTACGTGCTACTACTGAATGTAAACATAGATTTATCCTACATAGAGCGGCCATATTGCAAGCGACACTAGCGCTCAGGTGATACTTTTAATCGCGAATAGTGGAACAACTGACAAAAGAGCCTGCACAGACCCGCGACTCCCGTGAATCGTACACTCGCGTGGAGGGAAGGGGCAGAGTGAAGTGGAGCATGCTTCCTTATGGCCCGACTTGAACCGATGGAAGGGAAGGTGCGCGGAAGACTTTTGGCCGAAGGTTCTCTTCCTTGTGGTCGCTCTATAAGACAAAATTGCCGTGACAAAAAGTTCGAAATGTACATTTAGCCTTAATTATGTTTTTTGCTTTATGGGGTAATCTACATTGAACTATTATTTTATAACTGCCACTATTAACACAGACAAGGGAAAGTACAGTTAATCAATACTGAAAATATTTTTCTTTTATACTACAGCTATACCTTCATCATAATCACTTACATCAAAATTCCACATACGCATTTCCCGATTATTGCCGTTTCTGATTTTAACCCTCGCCCCTCGTACATGCTTTCAGCTACTAGTATAAATAAACATGAACAAGCCACATTCAATAACTATTTTTATGCAATAAGTTTAAACCTGATATGACTGAGATAAATGTGCGAGTAAGAAAATATTGAGATATATTTCTTTACAAACTGACGATAAAATTCATTTAATAGGGTGCCAATTCTTCCAATGGGAGCCGAGAAGTTTGTTATTTTCCAACATTTTCTCTTTTCGCTTGTTCTGTGCCGGGGGAAGGGGAGGGGGCAACTTCTCCGCCCCTGCAGTGTGTTCATTCGGGACTAGAATTTGAACCAACTGCATAATTTCGCAAGGAATCGAACTAGGAAACACTTAATTAACCTGCATGCGATAGCGTTAAGATTAAACTATGGGGTATTCTAAATTTTATGGAATTTCTTGTATCAATTAAAAAACAAACAGTTCACAGAAGTAGGATGCTTTAAACTAAGACAACTTGGAAATTCCACAGGTGGAAAGAAATAGGTTACGTTTATCGCGTCTGGAAGGTTCCCCGATATTTTCTGATTACATTCTGGCAACCTCACTGCTGACTTACATCCGGCTCCGAATGAGCAGCGGACGTGTAAACATACAGACAAAGCGGCCAACCAAACGTAAATCCTTCCAACAAATTTATCCAGTCACTTCACGAATCGATAGAACGTTTCCCTCGTCGCAGGAAGCCTCGCGCGACTACAAAGGAGACAGAATCCATTCATGACGATCTCCCTTACGAAGATAATCCATCTGATGGCTATTGTCCCCCAACAAAATCAAACGTTTGCCTTGGGAGCCCCGCTTAAGATAGACTCCCTTCCCTGTCTGCCCACACGTTTCATCTATGAGCTGATGCGGTAAAGGGTAAAGCAAGCACGGATCAGAGTTGGGCTAGCACCCACACGGAAACTAAACTGAAGCTTACGATGTGTGATATGCACTCCTGTTCGAATAAAGTGGCACATTTTATAAGGTTGAACAGTCGAGGCAGTTTATCATTTCGAGGCAAAATAGGTTTCGCTCTTTCTATTTTGGTAATTGCACGTCGCTTTTCTACCTCTTGGATTAATCGCGACTATGAGAATGAATGATGACCCGATGTGGTGGAAGTTGGGGGCAAATACAATCAATTAAAGGCCTCTGGTGTCGCACCGCGTTACAATGAGCGCTCTGCCTGAGGCTGGCAAGTTTCTTTCCGCCGACTAAATTGACCTATTCTGAATTTAGCAACGAAAAGTGACGCCAGCTGCTCTTAAAAAGTAATTCGTTAGTGTTGGAAAATCAATTATTGAGAGAGAAAAAAAGCAATATATCGCGCAGCAATGGAAACTTCCCACACTTCAATTCAAGTGCCTTAAATTGGGATAGGGCATGCCAATCATTATTCTTTTCACAGATATTTTTTTCACTCATACGCAAGAGTCAGGCTCCTGGTCCAAATACTAATATTGCCATGTGAGGCAGCTAATACTTACCTTGCTAACTCAAAATCAATGCTGCCCTTCACTCATACGCAAGAGTCAGGCTCCTGGTCCAAATACTAATATTGCCATGTGAGGCAGCTAATACTTACCTTGCTAACTCAAAATCAATGCTGCCCTTCACTCATACGCAAGAGTCAGGCTCCTGGTCCAAATACTAATATTGCCATGTGAGGCAGCTAATACTTACCTTGCTAACTCAAAATCAATGCTGCCCTTCACTCATACGCAAGAGTCAGGCTCCTGGTCCAAATACTAATATTGCCATGTGAGGCAGCTAATACTTACCTTGCTAACTCAAAATCAATGCTGCCCTTCACTCATACGCAAGAGTCAGGCTCCTGGTCCAAATACTAATATTGCCATGTGAGGCAGCTAATACTTACCTTGCTAACTCAAAATCAATGCTGCCCTTCACTCATACGCAAGAGTCAGGCTCCTGGTCCAAATACTAATATTGCCATGTGAGGCAGCTAATACTTACCTTGCTAACTCAAAATCAATGCTGCCCTTCACTCATACGCAAGAGTCAGGCTCCTGGTCCAAATACTAATATTGCCATGTGAGGCAGCTAATACTTACCTTGCTAACTCAAAATCAATGCTGCCCTTCACTCATACGCAAGAGTCAGGCTCCTGGTCCAAATACTAATATTGCCATGTGAGGCAGCTAATACTTACCTTGCTAACTCAAAATCAATGCTGCCCTTCACTCATACGCAAGAGTCAGGCTCCTGGTCCAAATACTAATATTGCCATGTGAGGCAGCTAATACTTACCTTGCTAACTCAAAATCAATGCTGCCCTTCACTCATACGCAAGAGTCAGGCTCCTGGTCCAAATACTAATATTGCCATGTGAGGCAGCTAATACTTACCTTGCTAACTCAAAATCAATGCTGCCCTTCTCAACAAACTTGTGGGTGTACCTGCATCTAGGACGGCATTTGAAAATTCTTAAAGAATTCGTATATATATATATATATATATATATATATATATATATATATACGAAATAGCTACCAGAGGGAGATACAGAACGCAGAGGTGGAACTCCCCCCCTTCAAATACAACCATACCTATATCCGCACTTCAGTTGTAGTGGCAATTAAATACAAAAAGAAAAAATATCAAAGTTGTGGTTCTCGATGAAGGTGTGACTGAGGTCTATTCGCAATTCGTTATGTTAAGTGAAAATACGCATCTTCCTTGAATTTTCAAAAGCTGGAACTTGGGCGACTGCCTTACATAATCGACGAATTAACAATTTCAAGAACATTGTATGTCATTTTTACGTGCGATGCTATTGGTTGTAAAAGGAGCACCGAAGTAACTTATCGTCTTGAAATCAAATTCCCAGATTCGACTACCGGTGAAGACAGAGGGGGACGCGACGTGATATATACGAATATATAAAGTATAATTTGCGCACAGAAAAGTTGATCGAACTGGACCTAAATTTAAAGCACAGCCAATGATATAATTCACCCGACCCTCTCTCTTCCCCCTTGGGATACAGTGCGATACCATTAAACGATACGCTATCGTGTAGTCTCGGAAGGGTGGGCGTTGTCCTTTGAAAAGTGAATGTCAGCCTAAAATTATATTTCACACGTAGGTATAACATCATTTCAAACACAGTAATCTGAGTTCATTATTATGGACTAAATTAAAGCTCCATGGCGCAACAGCCCTCTGAAGGCTAGGGTCTGCCAACTGGCTTTCTTCATAGGGTGGTCAGCGCGTAAAATCCCATCGTCGCTGTTGTCTGCCTGTAGAGACCAGAATCTCTACTTTTCAGGCAGTTTCCACGATGCCGGGTCAACACCGAAATTTTGGGGCTCTCACGGGGAATCGAGCCCAGGACCGCTCACACCAAAGGCGAGAGCTCTAACCATTTGGCAACGCGGGTTACCTTAATTACTATAAAAGACTGACAATTACGGGTAAAACTGGTATGGATCGTAGCAGGTACACGAAAGCAGTGTTTTTGGGGTGGGTAATGCCTCGTTTGCTGCCCACTCCCATTGGAAAACCCTGCGGACGCATTGGGAATATATATTGTGCATATATTGATCGGCAGAATAAGGCACCGTGAAGGGAATGACTACATTAAGGATGAATAACTCAGACACGCCCCATACGTATTAATATGAAGAAGTCCCGGTGTATGGAAGAAGCATAACAAAGATATCGACATTATTGACCGCCGGCCATTATTCACTTGTGTACTTCCACCTTTGGGGGTATCCGTGTATTTCTTGCACCTGGCTACCCCCTTCTCATTCTTCATATTCACTGAATTATATTTTGCTCCCTTCCTCTGCCTGTGATTGTCAATTTGAGGGATGGTTCATCATCCAGGTACCACACATACACCTGATTAATAAGTCTCTATCAATGCAGAATTCAGTCATATCAAATTCTCAGATGAGCAATCACATCGTGACTGCCACTCTACGCTATTTTCTTTAACACTAAACATATAATCCAGTCTCTTTGGACATTATTTAAATGCTATTGACTTTAAAAAATAATTATAAATGCATGGAAGTCTATGGGAGCTTTCAGACCGAAGCGACACGGGGTTTCACAACGAAGCGACAAGGGTCCCTTCAGTTTTTAAGCAAACATTCACCGCCCATGCGCAAACAACAGACAAGAGGCGACAGGTGCAGATTGCCGTGTCGCTTCGGTTCGGTACTGAGGGTTCGTTTCCAAGCGACACACGTCGCCTGTCGCTTCGGTCTCAGAGCTCCCTATAATGATTAGGGCACACTACGATCAAGAAATCAACATTTCATACCAGGGACGTAGAAGTCTAAGTAGTGCTCCAGCACCTTATTTTATCGTGTAAGCTCCACAAGAAAATTATATTATTTTGTTGTTTAGTTTTCGACAACTAAAGACCTATATTAGAACCTTATGCTGCTTTGCAGGCAAACAATTCATACTTGAATTGGAAAAGCGAAAATGTATACATCCTTTCCACAAATGCCACCTGTGTTTTATATGGTGAATTACACAAAAGAGCAGTAACAAAAATGGCAATGAATGGTGCACTAGGGTTATTACAACGGTTCTAAAGGAAACATTTGATCCTCATCATTAGATAAATAAAAAGAAACTACTCCCTCTGTCCCAGTCCGGTATGCCAAAATGGTAGTACAGGAATGACAGACGAAGAGGCAGATGGAAAGCACAATTTGTACTGATCCTTGAGTAATAAAGCTGTATGACTCATTCCCGTGTTTCATGTTCTTCTTCTGTATACGCCAATGTCACAGTTTGAATATCGGGCAATTATCAGACAACAAACAAAGGTGTACCGGACAATAATTATGGGACAGAGGGAGTAGTTCGTTAGGGACGTTATATTACATTAGTTTTTGTTCATGAGTTCACTTTATGCATAGATAAGAGTAATCGGGACTGGAGGTACAGCAAGAGCGAGAGATAATAGTAATAATATGCTGCTGATGAATTATCTAATTTCCGCAATATTAGAAAACGTGGGTGTTACCTAATTATTCTTTCTGGATCACATTTATCGCAACATTCAAGACGGCTCACAAATTATTATAAACTTTTAAAAGTTTGTCTCGGTGAAAAATGAAGCTACCCAAGTGTCTGGTTCGTTCGTGCGGTTAGACAACAAACAAAGGTGTACCGGACAATAATTATGGAACAGAGGGAGTAGTTCATTAGAGACGTTATATTACATTAGTTTTTGTTCATGAGTTCACTTTATGCATAGATAAGAGTAATCTGGACTGGAGGTACAGCAAGAGCGAGAGATAATAGTAATAATATTCTGCTGATGAATTATCTAATTTCCGCAATATTAGAAAACGTGGGTGTTACCTAATCATTCTTTCTGGATCACATTTATCGCAACATTCAAGACGGCTTACAAATTATTATAAACTTTTAAAAGTTTGTCTCGGTGAAAAATGAAGCGACCCAAGTCTCTGGTTCGTTCGTGCGGTTACTTTAATTAAATAGAATGACCACCACCCACACGTCCTTTATGTACGTTTTACATCCTCTTGCATGGATTCTTTGGAGTTCTGTGGTCGCAGTTTGTTGCGGGGATATCGAATAAACGGAGAAAGGACCCAATATTGTCTAGACAATAAAACATGTAGCGGAAGCTGTAAAGCTGTCCCAGGAAATACCACTGCAACCCTCCTCAAGACTCGATTGGATTTCCCTGACAGGCATATACATTTTACGGAGCCCCTCCTCTCTATCTCCTTTTCGGGTTATTTGTGCGATCCTCTGTTCCATTTATAAAGAAGTAATCACGTGTCTCAATAAAATCTAATCTCTCTCCAACAAACCCATAATTATCAAAACACTTTCTGCGCTCGCTACCTCACCCTATACTTGCTTTCGTTGTGTGCAAAATATGATCCAACACGCTCGGTGCTCGAAGTGAGGGAGGATTAGATCCCCGCAGCTAGGAACACTTACATAAAACATCCCACGCTTGTTCCATTGTTATCATGTTAAACCACACAAGAACCCTCCACCTATCTCAAGGCTTGAGCAAACATCTCCCCCTAACCTCAACAATTTCCACTCCATCTCTAACGATCACGTTTTCTACCATGTAAGAATCTATTTCATAATTCACTGAACACAGGGCACCATCTTAAACCGGGTCTCCCCGATGGATTGGTACTGGTAACGCTGTCGCCTTGTAATCAAAGGGTCCTGGGTTCGATTCCAGGCAGAGGTACGTTACATAATGGTTCATATCCAGCTGTTGGTCATCTCAATTAGCCATCTGAGCATAAAGTAGACTTACAAAAACACAAACTACCTTAAATAATGATGATACAAAAATCACATTCCACAACTTCACCACAACCTTCCTGAAGAATTAAACGCAAAGTGATCATCACGGAGTGAGTATACCTGGTTTGGTGCGTTTCCTCACTGTTATGCCCTCCATTGTTTTGAACCCCATTTATGGACCGTAATCTCCACCAGTTCTTCGCTGGAGCCACTAACATTATCCATCCACTTATTCGATTTTAATAACTCAAAACTGTTCCATTTTTTATGTGCAGCGACGTAAAATTCAATATGAAAAACTGTATATATTTTTTTAACAATTATGAAAAAACGAACAAAACTCATTGAGACTATTCCAAATACCATTGCATGGGCCTGTATGAAGGTCCAAACAAGCACGTTAAAAAATATACACCCATATACAGCAAAACAAGCAGCATGGTTATTTACGATTCTTTAATTTTGTGCAGAATGGAGTGGTGCAGTTTCAAAAGAACGTCTCGGTGTGTGGAATGATCTAGTCACGATCTCGCTTCCGAAGGTTCTAGATTCAAGTCAAGTTAAGGGCATGGCTGTTTCATTACATTTCCTCTTCCATCTATTCATAATTCATTCTCATGGTCACGATTAACCTAAAGAAGTAGAAAGGCGACGTTAAATATCCGAAACACAGGTAAACAAAAACTGATTCAAAATCATGTATATTTTCAATCTGAGCGAACACTAGCCTCACGAGTTATCCAATCAAAATGAAGTTAATGTAGTAGGCTACACTAACTAGAATAATCTCTCCAGTTCGAAGTGGGGATTGGGGGGGGGGAAGAGTTCCCGTTATGATAATTTTCGTATCATCCTCCACGCGTTTCATTGTTACCATGTTGAAACACACATGAGCATCCTCCAATAGCCCAAGCAAACATTCCCTCATCTAATACCATTTCGAGCGTTAACTTAGAGATAACGAACCATAAATGGATTACAAACACGAGTTCATAAGCTCTGTTGTAAAGAAGAATCCCATTATAACATTAATACTCTGCACATGACCATAATATTCGCACGAATTGCATGGTCATATTCTGAATTACACAGCTGTAAGTGAATTAGGTTATCTACATTGACTATCTACGTATGTGATCAGATAAATCTTCCTCCTCAAATATTGCAGAAATTCCAATACATACACATCATATGAAGCATTTTAATCAGTCCCAGCAAGTTTGTCTATGCCTTTCTCCAATCTTGCTGCGCAATTTATCTTGCTTCCACGCATTTTCTGTTGAATAAGATGAGTTGATTGCATAGCTTGCATTGTTCCATCCCATCCCTAGTATCGACCACTGAATACTACTTTGTTCTCACCCAAGGTCCGTTGACCTGTGTTTGCCGCTCGCTTTGGGGGAAAGTAGGCTTGGACGGACCTTGGTTCTCGCCCCTTCCCTCCTCTTTTTGTTGGGGGGGGGGCTTTCAATGAACAAGGAAACCTAAGAAAAAGGAAGCTCGGCTGAACAAGGACGAAACCTGCAAGTTCAGAGAGTAAGGAAAAAAAGTCATAGAGGAGAAAGGTAAATTATAATAAAGGGGAATATCAGCAAAACGTGTTTTGAAACGGAAGTAAATGGACCTTGACAGGGAAACAATACAAATAATAATGTATAAATACAGGATGTAAAGAAAAGAGTGAATTGTAATTTCTAGCTTGACTTCTCGCATATTGCAACCTTTGTGAAGTTCTTCGTGCCGCGGTTGTATTCGATTGGATTTGATATTAAAGTTACGGAATGTAAATCCTCGACTTATACGGTAAAACATCCTTTACCGTAATTTCACGCACTGAAAATGTTAAAACAAGGGGTGTAAAAAGGCCCTTGGGAAAAGTTAGAAGTGCAATGTGCACTTATAATCATCGCAACAATTATTGACTGATTGATTTGGCTTATTTTACTTCGCTATTCTGGCACTTTTGGCTAATTGCGAAAATGAGGATGGATGGTAATGAGACGAAACTGATGAAAAAAAAACACATATGGACAGCACACAAGTCGAACGGAGGATTATACTGGCTGTGAATCCACGCCAGTCTCGTTACGATGCAATAGTTATATTGGATATTTAGGTAGGTTATTACATTTATATCTGTATTTGCGTCGATTTCTATTACTCTTGTTTTGGCTACTCGCGACGATGAGATGAATCATTGTGGAAATACGTTCGCAAGGACAGTCCACGTTCAACAGAGGCTCGTACCCTAGACATGTCGTTTCTCTTTATTTTACGTCGATTTTCTGCCTCTTGCGTTAATCGCGACAATGAGGATGCAGTGATGAAATTGGTGATGGGACAAACACAATTTACACTCGCGTCTTACCCAAAGTTCTAACTAGTGCATTTAACTGACCACTCCGTCGCCAATTACTCTCTAGCATTCTTAAAACCGAAGGTTTACGGCTGCAGCAACACAAGCCTACCATCTATCCATATCCTGGGCCACATCAATCCAATCTTTTCCATTTTCACCGATTTCCTTTAGGTCCACCTTAACGTTATCCCTTCATCTTCGTCTTGGCCTTCCTACATGTCTCTTACCATCAGGTTTCTCAAGATGAAATTTTGTAAACTCCTCTTTGCTCTCCTATTCTTATTTTATCATTCTCAGATTTTAAATATGGATTCTAGAGAGTTTAGCAATGCGGTGTTAGGGAATACTAACTTATTAATTACGGGGGAAAGAGTGTCGTCAGCCATTACGGTACATTCGCTGTAAAACTACATAACTTTTTAACAGGGCATGGACTTTTTCTTTCGACTATTCGACATTTACGTGCGTAGATGTACGTACTTAACGGTAAAAACAAGTGACGGTAAATAACAAAATAAATAATTACGTGACGGATCGCAACCTCGTCGAAATCCAGTTGCACCAGTTTCCCTGCCGCATGCCACGTGTTCGCGTGACGTTTGCAGGCTGTTATTCTTCCGCCGACGAACCTCCCTCCTCTCGAGATAACTTCCAAGGAATTTGCGAGTGGATTTTCTCGCTCTGTTGACCCGACACTTTCCGCCGCATCTCTCGCTTTATCTAACTTGTGTTCCAACCTCTAGCAAAACGTAGCTTTACATGTTTTCATTGTTAATCTCCTTTGTAGCGATAAAATTGGAGAATTTTATCACAGCGTCTTCTCAACGGATGTGCCATGAAAGCTCTGTATACCATTGGAACACATCCCAGGAATCTTAGGCAAAATATCAGCAAAAACAGTGTTTTTTCGGTAAATATGCCATATAATATATATATATTTATTTGTCGACCTCCGTAGCGGAGTGGTAACCACAGAGCGCAACGACAGCAGGGGTACCGGGTTCGAATCCAGGCATGGGCGTTCTTTGTGAGTGTCCCATATCAATTTCGAACATCATCTCTCATCCTCATCTTCGCGATTAGCCAAAAGTGGCAGAAAAGTTAAGAAAAATGAAGAAAAATAAACCAAATCAATATAACTTATTTAAAAAGATGTAAACAAAATACTAAGAGATGGGTTTATCCAGAATTTTCACAACACTTACGGTATAAATGTACAGCCATGGACAGTGCCACTACTTCCAATGGAGACTTTAGAATCCAAAAGGGCAGAAGTGTCAGTGACTGTACATTTAGCACCAAAATAACTACAATTAAGGATCTGTGAAGAATTTTAGGAAAGATGGCGAACAATTTTTGGAGTAATGGAGACAGGGCTCTGCGATATATCGACAGAGAATCGATATTTTTAAAATATCGAAGTTTTCGATATTATCGTTGTCGTTTGGATACTAGATATATTAGCTTGAAATCAATATTCAATCCATATAATCGATATGGCAGTCCTAGTTGTAGAAATCTTGATAGATCACAGCTGAGAACCTTCATTGTTTTAAGTGTGCTAATACCATCATCTTGGAAAGATGAACGTCTCATATACCAAAGTCATCCTGCATACCTGAAATTGCAAATACTTATTCACAACATAAAGAATCCACTGTTCTGGGGTGAGCGAATACACGTTTCAGTTATTTTTATCCATCAGATAAGAATTAAGAGACTATTCGTCACATAAGAGAGAATAAAATGATGCGCACACTGGCATACTTCGACCACAACATAACACAGAGGCGACGCTAGACGACGACGAGAGGTCACGTCATAAATTAGAATTCGCTCTAAAAGTGCAGCTTCAATTCATTATACATTATTTTTCCTGTTTTATTATCAAGGCACAGTTGTCCATTTTCTTCCGTTTCAAAACACGCTCTGATAATAAACGCTGTTGTTATAACAATTGTTTTACGTTCTTCCTCAATTACCTCTTCCGTATGCTCTCAACTTCCGGTTTACTTACTTCGTCGTCCTTGTTCGTTAATTTCCTTTTGTCAGGCTTCCTTGTTTAATGAAAGCAAAAAATGGAATTAAATAATGTTCAGTCGTTGAATGTAAGGGATGGAATGGAGGTATGCACGTTATAGAGATAAAATTTGCAATAATCTGCTTCAGTTTTCACTTCGGGATGACTGTGAGATTAATTTTGTAACTGAAATTCATTTCTGATACATTAATTGCATCGCACAATTTAATTATTGTTATTATTTCAGAGGATTTGATTACTGAACACCTCCTGTGCAACTAGGTTAATCGTAACGATGACGATAAATGATGGCCAGATGAAATAAGTGAATAAGAGACCAGACCAAGTCGAATATCTATATCTGATTAGATTTTTGTTGTTTAGCGTCGCTTTTCTGCCACTTTTGTGTAGTCGCGACAATGAGGATGAGTGGTGATATGATGAAACTGATGGACACCCATGCCCAGGCAGGGGTTCAAACACTGGACGCCTGGCGCTGTGCTAACCATTGAGCCACAGGGGTAAGCTAGAATATCTATATTCATGGCTGTGCTGGTACTGGAACTCCGAACTTTCCCGCCTGATTCGTAGTTTCCAATATATGAGTGTCTGTATCTCGTATGTAATAACATTTTCTCCAATACAGATTCTCAAAAATAGATTCAGAAGCAACAAACCAACAATTTCCAATAAAAAAATATTTTTATATATTTAATTTTTATGCCTTTATGTGCCGAGAATCGAAAATCATTGTTCTACAGATTACAAAGCTAACAGGCGTGAACCAGAGGAATGGGTGGTGAATAATCAATAATGAACTACATGATACGTTTTTCCCCGTAGTATCAATTCGAGGAAATATGTTTCATTTATTACTGGCATTAATTAATTTGCACGCAATTCTCTTTTTCTCTCTCGATCGAAGCAAGAAAAGAAGAATTCCTTCATCTTCCATGGCTTTATTTTCTCTCCAGGAAAGCAATTCTTTCTTTCTCTCTTATTGTTTCCCCCTTCCTCTGTTTCGTTGGAACAGTCTCAAATCAAAATGTTTTTTTTAGACTGCCCTTTTTTTAAAAGGGAGAGGGGACAAATAAAAATAAGAAAATATCAGCAAACTACGGCTGCAGTCACCAATCTCAACATGTGCCATGCGTCAAACGCAACGAAATTTGCACACACTATTGACGCTTTATTTGATGGGTTGTTTTTACTGCAGACAGTAGGCTGTTGCATAATCAAACTGACTAATTCTGAATTAAATATTATGTTTAACTTGATACTGGTGATACCTTTCCTCGAATTTCATTTCTCGCCTTTTATTACTGTCAGATTCGCTGAAGTAATCTCTGATAAATTGTGTTCAGTCGGGAAGGTGGTCGAGACTTACCATCGTAGTTTCTGGGTTTGAGTTCCGGCCTGGGCATGGGCGTCCGGAAGGGGGGCAAGGGGGGTCATGGCCCCGCCCTGGAAAATGAAAGTCAACCAAAAATTATGTATTTCACACATAATTTTATAGCACCATAAATTCAAATTTAAGCTATGTTTTTTTAGGGAACAACACTACTTTTGGAGAAAATCTGCCTTGTTTGCCCACCCTGGAAAAAATCCTGCGGACGTCCATGGGCATGGGTGTCCCTTCATCAATTTCATATAATCACCACTCATCCTTTATCTTCGCGAATACTAAAAAATGTGGCAGAAAAGCGACGCTCAAATAAAATAACCAAAATAAACGTAAGTACTTATCGGATCCATCAACAGTGCAACTTGTATTGAGTTGCCTCATCCTCAAAGCATGTGTTCCATGAAAAAAGTTTGCTTCTGCTTGCGTGTGTGTGTGTGTGTGTGTGTGTGTGTGAAAACCTCGACGCTCCGGCCGCCAGGTACCCGTTGATTCGAGGCTGGGTGAGATATAGAACTGCGCAATGCGGGAATAATGTCTGAAAACTTCTCACCTGAGCCCACCCACTCAAGGAATCGAACTCGGGTCTCCTGATTGACAGTCAGACGCCCTACCGACTGGACAACACATAATATTGGCTGGTCGGCGAAGGCTCGATTGGACCTCCAGCTGACGTGAGGATAGTTTTTAAAAAAAATTTCCTCTCCTTTCGGAAAACCGCTGATATTCCAAATTCTGAAAAATTACATCTGCTTAGAATTCCTTCCAGAGCATTCATGTGAATCTTCTTGTGGCTTGCTTTTGCTGTTGTCTAGATATTTTCAATAGTTTCGTGGCTACGTAAACCTATTAACTATTGAAAATATCTAGGCAATAGCAAAATCAAGCCACAAGAAGATTCACATGAATGCTCTGGAAGGAATTCAAAGCAGATGTAATTTTTCAGAATTTGGAATATCATAGCGGTTTATCGAAAGGAGAGGAAAATATTTAAAAACTGCCCACACGTCAGCCAAAAGTCCAGTCGAATTCTGGCCTGAGAATGGGTAGCGATTATCCAACAATGGAATAAAAGCGACGTAAGATAACAAAACATACAAAACAGAGATGCAAACGAAACCGACTGCGACAATGAACGAGGAAACAGCTTCAATACAGCGACCGCTAAATTATTATTCCGCCATTTCGCGCAAAACCGAGCATCCGGGGGGATGAAGAAATTGGGTCAGCGAAATGTCACTCGGGGAGAGGCTCCCAAAATATGTTTCCAGCGGGACAATTAAACATCCTCCATACCTCGCGCGATAAAAAGAGTGAATGACGTAAACTGTGAATGCATCCACGACCTACGCCTTCGCTACCCCATCACGTCGTTAGTCACGACCCAAGTTTTCAAGAGCCGAGAACTCGTTTCGCAGTCAGTTCCAGTTTTAGCCTTCTCCGTCATGGGAGAGCTGGCCAGGCCTGGCTTGCTTGGCCGGCGAATTAATTCTGAAAAACCAAAGCGCTCTCCTCGCGCTGGAACGGCGTGGGCATTTGGCCACATTTCCCCATTACAAAGCAAGGAATTGCCGCTCTCATTCCCACCTCCCGCCTGCTGTGGGAAAGAATCGCTCCTGCGACCGATGGAGATCGGTGACGATATCGGATACATCGGAGATCGATGGGATTAAGTGCCAGAGAGGTTCAGGCCACTGTTGCCAGCACCAGAAAGTACAATTCCCCTTTTAAAGGTGCAGAATTTCTCCTTTTCATCCAAATTAAAGAATTGAAATCACTATCAACAAGCCTTTATTATTATTTGTATAATTATTGTTACTCACAGATGACTATTATTTGTATAATTATTGTTACTCACAGATGACAACTCTCAGAAATATCAGGCTTGATTAAACAGATGAAAAGAAGCGGATAACAGTTAACAAGTAACCAGTGTTTGGAAGTAACAGTTACTCTCTTCATGAATTCTAATTGTAACTAACTACTTTTAGAACTATGTAGCTGTAACGGAATTACTTTTTGAAGTAACATTACCAACGGTTACTTTAACTATAACTGTAACTCACTTTTTGAACCAAGTAACTCTAGTTGTAACTCAGGTTACTTTTAAAAAGTAACTTTCCAAACACAGCTTTATTAATTATTATTATTATAATTATTGTTAAAAGTGCTATTTCCATTGACCCATACAAAATATCAACTTTCAGAAATATCAGGCTTTACTAAACAGATGAAAATAAGGGGATAACAGTTAACAAGTAATGAACATTACTGATAGCAAATTGTATACTTTGAGTAAAATATACATAAGTTTCGCAAACGTTACGTTTATACCAGCTACGATAGAAAAATTTCATGCTAGATAATAATGGGGAAATGTTGCAAAGCCAAATTTAGTAAGTCCACTTTGGGAGGATAAATTACGTGACGAACACTTTAATGAACTTGAATTATAATGTGCAAACATAATACTTTCTCTGTCACCTCAAAATCTACCTAAATTTCCCCGTGCGAAAGAAACTTTTACTTGATATGGCTACACTTGTTGAGGCTCGTCGCCAGAACTCTCAACGATTGTCGTGAGGATGTTCGCAAAAGAACTGCTTTGTTTTTCCGGAGTATCAGCTTGAAAATTAAGATCCTGAAACTTCAAGCTAAATTGGCCAGAGTTACATTTTTACTTAATAAACTTAGGTTGTGTCAGTACAAACGTTAATATGTCTTTTTACATTGGTTGCTAACGTTAAAGCTATGGTCTGTGTATTGCAACGTACCATGAAGACACATACACGTGTAAAGGATGTGAAGGTAGGATCCCACATAGTAGAAGTGGTGTGATTACTCTGTCTATACCCTCCAGGTTTGCCAGCAAGTATCCGTGTATTAGAAGCAGGGTGAGTCCCAGAGCCGTTTAATGTAAGCATATTGTCTGAGAAATTAGCACCCGAGATTGACCACGCCGGGAATCGAACCCAGGTAGCCCGTACTGCAGTAAGACTCTCTACCGACTGGATCACCGCGACTCCTATTTGACCAATGCAATTCTATTATTCATCTGGCACATGAAATGAATTAAATTGTTGTTTTAAGTCCACTTTATGCACAGAGGGCCTAATCGGGACTCGACCTACAGTTTAAAGTGGGATCCGAACCACTGTGCAACGTGCCTCCCCCGAGTATCGAACCCTTGATTACAATGCGACGACGTTACAACTACGACATCGGGGAAGCCCCCGGCATATAAAATGACCAATAAATTTTATGCAGGCTGGAACATGTCCTAAAATGACTCGACATTCAATGTTTCCTGCGCTCGTAGAACGTTCATTTTGAACGCCCCTCGTATATATTTAGCTGCTTCATGAATATCGAAGAAAACATCAATAAATACAATTGATGACACCCAGTTCATTCACAATAAAATAATAACAGGTAGCCGTAGCTCGTTCTAGCTGGGAGGTTCAGGAACGTATTGACTAGGTTGTCCCACGGACAATCGACAACTTTTGGAAATTGTCTGAAGATGGGAGAGTTTTGGGTACTTCCAAATAAAATATATCACAAAAACACCATACTAAAGTTGCGTGTTTGACAGAAAGTCCATTTCAGCGTGAGAAACTGGCTTTATTCCAATGCCTCCGTCGTCAGTTCTGTGAGCCTTGAAAAGCTTTCCCAGGGAAAATGTACACACCAATGCCAAGATAGTAATATTTCAGATAATTACGTATTTCCTGTTGGCTTGCGTAAACTGGGAAAAAAAGTTGTATTGGCCTGTGGTGGATTTAGCACCCTATACACGTGTTCACAAGAGGTTTTCGTGACTTTCTTCTCATGACCCCCCCTCTCTCTTTCTCGCAGTATTACAGTGTGGGAATCCAAACAGGCTAATGATGCTCTGGCGACCGGAAAAACAGAATACTTAAATAATTATGTGTGATGTTGCTACCTTGGCTCCTTCATCTACAGAGACCTGAGAAAACAACATAAAAATGCTTTTCTATACGCAACTGATGGCAAAATGAAGGAAGTGAATTACTGACTAGAAATACACAGTGTCCCAAAAAAATACAGACCAGTTTTCAATTGTTCAAACAATCTGTCGTGCGGCGTATTCACAAGAAGTTGGAAGTGAGGAGGGGTTCACAAAACTTGTACTTATAATTATTCAATGTGTGTACACATTTATTTTGGGGCACCCCGTATCGAGAAAGTACAAATGTTGGCAATTATAGCGATAAACTTGCTATACGATAACTATTATCGTACTACCACAACATCAAACAAAAACATCACATGAATTTGTAAGTCAGCAAGAGATTGTTCGGCCCAATGTAAAAATATGGGAGTTTATTTCAGTGTTTTTTTTCTTGCTGCACTAACTATAAGACTATATGGTCTCGGCAATCCTTTTAACCAAATGATGTCACAATTAAGTGATAATACGCAAGAATTAACTTCATACATAATGACATGATAATGATAATTGTCACAATGCACATGGAAGCTGAGGAGCTCGACGACATTTTCGTGTGAGACAGCTGCAAATGACGGGAAACACGATGAGAGTTTTGTCCTCAAATAATTCCTGTCTCTCGTGATAAGCATGCCTTTCCATGCAATAATTTCATAATTTCCCACTGGCGTTTGAAAAGACTCCTTGTGAATGTTCGGTATATTTGACATAGCTCTAGAGGAAGCCAACCGGGCGCGTATCTGGTTTCGCGCCAACACTGTTTTTCTGAGAAGTGCTGCTGTCAATTTTACCTGCAGTGTTTAGACATCCAACACACACTGCGACAACGTTACACTCCCAAGGTCTCCACATTGTATAAAAAAATAGCACAAGACAATAACACAACCTAGCAACATTAACCGCAGCCTCACGTTATGAAATCTCTAAAGAAACTGAAGTGGCAAAAATCACATTTACTCCACGGGGACTTGACAAGTACAGTCAGTTCCCAAAACGGGCGCTATTGGCGGGAAAAGTTTGAGGGGACGATATGCTGGGCTCCACGTGAACTTGACACATGGTTGTCAGAGGGGAAACTAATTTTTCGAAACTTTCTCTGAAGTAAAGTGGCGTACGGATCAGGACTTCAACTATGCTCGCAAGGGAATCGAACCAGACTCCAAGTGACGCTAAATCCCGCCTAGTCCCGACCCTGTTTACACAACCGTCAGTTTTTTTGCGCACCGAAGTTCATGCCACGAACGGAACCGATAAGAAGGGATAACGGAAGAGGCTAAAAGAGGAACTGCTTTCAAAATACACAAGAACCAGCTCGCAGCATCCAAGGGGCATTGACACTTAATGGTGGAACCAGATTCACTCTTCTCTGGGAAGCTTTCCCGCCATTCCTATCTCCTGCGTCCTCGCTTCGCCACACACACACTTTTTTATTTGCCAGCAACCTAACAGTCAGTAATTCATTCTTAATTCAGACACGCTCTCATCTTTAAAAAAAAAAAAAAATGGTGAAGGGTCCCAGAACGAACAGACCTTGGGATTACTGTACGATAAAAAGTAACGTACACTACACAAATCTCCACTCTAAAAACGCCAACATATTTCACATCCAACTGCCTAAGTGTAACAGAGCATAGCATGTGACGCAAGTCTTAAATAGAAGCAACAAAGCGTGAATTTTAATTTTTCTGTTTTTTCTTGACAAATTGTCATATTTTTGGATGATTTAGCAATGCATTTACCCTTGTGATCAAAGACAAATCTCTCATTTGATAGTGGCAAAATATCAAATTTTCACTCATTTATTATCACATGAAGTTGACATTATTCCCCAGTCAACTGGAATGAAAATTGTATTTTTGTTATTTGGCGTTGCTTTTCTTCCACTTTGCGGAGAATGAGTGATAATACTTATATGAAAGTGATGAAGGGGCACTTACAAAGAACACTCATGCCCTGGCCGACACTTGAACTCTGGAAATTTGGTGACGAGATCGAAAGTCGACAACTTAACACAACCGGAAACCGGATTGATGAAAAATTGTAATTGGATTAAGTGAAGCATCAGTAAGAGAAGTTTAAAATCATCTTTTCCAAAGTAAAAGTAAATAGTAATTTAGAAATTTACGACGGTGACCGCACAAAAATCAGGCGTAACTTCGTAAAAATGATTTCGTATTTTTATTTTTCTGCTCGATCCATCTTTATGTGTAATATTAGTACGTGAAATATGAACATTACACGTTGCCGTGCTCAAAACGAGAAAGCCGGACCCTGTGGCCGAGTGGTTAGTACATCGCGCTGCGAGGCCAAGGGTCCCGGGTTCGAATCCCGCTCGGGCTTGGTTGTTTGTGAATGTCCATTCATCAATTTCATCATTTCATCACTCATCCCCATCTTTGCAAATTAGCCAAGAGGCACAAAACGCGAAGTAAAATAAACTAAATCGATCAAATCAAAACGAGAAAAATGGTGACGAAGCAATAAAAATTCGAAAATTGTGTTACTGAAAATGCGAACCTGTTAAATTTTAAATGCTACAAAACTAAACGTCTAAGCATAATGCAAAACTTATGTTCCTCGAAAGGGAAAGTTACCGTCTACGAATTTAAAAAAAGTTTTCGGTTCAATTTATAAATATTGGATCTAAACCTAGACTTCCAGATGGTATCGAAGTCTTGTCTCGTTCCCGGATTCATTACTAAACGCCAATCAACGGAGAAAATCTTTGCTCAAGATCAACTTAATTAAATAAACAAGTTATCGTAAAAGCTTGCTGACTAACACTGATATTTACATGAAATGAAAACAATGATGTCATTTCAAGACGAAGCTCCTCATGAGACGAAAGTGAGTGACCCCGGAGAAGAACTATCGTCTTCCTATTATTGCCTCAACAATAAGGCACAAATAAGTTGGAAAATCCTCCCTCTATCTAATGCATCGTTAGAAGCTTTGAATTCAATAGACCTTATCAAAGAGCTCATTGGGTCTGCTATTTAATTGCAATGACACATGGGTCCACAGAAACTGCACGGCAAGGGGACGAGTATACGATTCGTTTCTTCCCTTTCCGTGGAGATCCCGTGGAGAAAATGTTTCTATTTGCCCGCGTACTAGTAGCTTAGCATCACTTTCTTTCTTCTTGTCAGGCTAAATGGGTCAAATTAACCCGCACCATTCTCCGTTGGAAATGCATTTTCTTTCAGCACCAAATAAATTAATTAAACGTTTTGACTATAACGGATAGGTACCGGAATGGGTAAACTTCAAGATTAACCTGTTAACGTGGTAAATTGTCGAACATTGTAAACCCTTGTATCAGTCATGAAATACTGACGAAAGAAAACAGTTGAAGTATTCATTACAAATTAAGAGAACTGCCACTGATGTTAAAAACTAGCAACACGTGGAAACATTTACGCTACTTACAATGGCACAGAAGGTTCTTTCAGACACTCACCTGAAAATAAAGGAAAGAGCAATTAATACATAATACAATATATACGTATTTTTTGTAGTTTCAAGTGAATAATGATTGATTAGTTGGCTTACAAAATTAAGGGTGCTTCAGCACATTAACTACTAATATTAAGGGGACAAGACCCTGGACATGACTTACATTACTCCATGCAATTTTAAAGTTTATTCATTCACTTAAACTAACACAGGGATCAATTCCTTGTCAAAAGTAAAACCCAAATTGCTAAAATCTCCACCCCCATTGCAATAGCTGAGGGTACAGAGGATCATTCAGCGCACATGAGAACAAAACAAACCACAGGCCAATACACATCCCTACAGAAGTTTATCCTAGCTATAGGCATAGGCGCCAGAACCTCGTTAGCCTGCACGATTCCAAGGTGACTACATGGAAAAGAGGTTTGACACTTAAGGGCTTTTCCGAAAACATCAACCTTCATGTGAATATAACACTCTGATGTACAAAACTTAATTATTAGACTATATTTCAAAGAGGAGAAAATTGTGAGAGAGAGGCTAGAAACTAAAACGAATCAAGTTCGAAACTTGTCGAGACGAGACCGAAGAAGAGATAAGACTCCTGCAACATAAAGACGAGGCCGAGACTTATTATCCGAGATTCTCGGTCTCGTTCTAGACTTTCGTACGATACTGAAAATTTTACCTAATCCGAATTTACTTTAAAGTGGCTGTTTGTAGATAAGACATACACTTACAGTAATTACAAAATCGATCCATAACTGGCAATTGTGAGCCTGAGCTGCGTGGTTGCATCCAGTCACATCTCGACTCCGTACCATTCCTGGAAAATTTTATGTTCTCGACTTCTCGGGAAATAAATTTTTGTCATCGCATATCAATCTAATGCTACTGCTAATGTTAATGGTTGACTATTGAGCCGAAACTAAAGTTCCACGTTCAAATACCGTTTCAGTAATTTCAAACGACCCGCTAAGTGGGAAGTATTCTTGAAACAACCTTTTACTGTAACTCATCTCGACCGACACGTTACATGACAGATTCAGAGCAGTTTCTGGATTACGTTATCACTTCGAAGCCGCCAGTCTCCCTTTACAAACTTCCTCTACTTTCCCCTCACGACCCGGGTGTTTTGAAGTAATGCGATTTCAACATTCTCGACGTGTGAAATATCTCGTTAGGCTGGTTCCCCTGGAAACTCGCATTTTCCACACGTCGGCAAAAAGAAAACTCAATTTCCAAAAGACGTACTGACAAATCCTATCTGGGCTGAGCAACGCTGCTATGTGATTTTTTATGCGTGGGGAAAGGGTCGCAAAGGTGATCATACGCATCCTGCTGTTTCTTAAATACATATACACAGCATATTTTCAAACCGCAAGCGACGAACGTAACGGTATTGTTGTACTTTGTATATTTTACAGCTGACGTATATGTGCCCTGTGCTTATAACAACGTTTTTAAGTCGAAAAATAATGAATTTATGCAGATCCGTTTTCTCTACCGGCAATTTAAACAATGAAATATCTTAAATCTCTGCACACTATCCATGTTGTCAAATTCATACTAGAACTGATAAAAAGTACTTGTAGTGTCTGACGTTTGGATACATTTCGCATGTGTCTTAGTCAAGACCAAATAAGCAGAATGAAATGTCATGCCAGTTACAACAAATAACCGTTAATAATTGATTAAATAATACAGGACTATAAATGTTAGCTAAATGTTTACACAATACCAGTTTACTGTATCACACTTGAATTATTCTCTATTAAATTTTCACATTACAGATGTATGTGTGTGTAATTCATTATTAAACTATTGAAAACCAAGGTACTTAAAACATTACGTTTCAAACGTTGAAAAACATGCGGCTATATATTCCTTATCTGTGTTTAAAACACTTCCAACATGTGGATAGAATGGGATCTGGCAACCTTGAAACTTGCCCTTCTCAAATAGCCTATATGGGTTTCAAAAAACGTAAATAGGCATTCGACAAGTTGGTAAAGTTTTACCATATAAAAAGAAGCACAAACCTTCATTTCATTACGAGATTCCTTGCAAACCATTCTTTGAAGATAAGTTTTCTTGACAATTTTTAAACGTTTTATTTGTTTAAAATAAGTTTTTTATTTCTTTGGGAAAAGAACACAGAATTTCCCATGCCCGCTGAGAACTTTATAAAGTGATTATAGTCACTTTTACTTTGTTCAATTTTCGAACTGACAAGGTAACAAATCATGAACACTGATTGTTTACTAGTAGCTTATAAAAATTTAACCGTTTAGTACTAAAGTATTTAATACACTGCTGCTGGTTCTTTGTTGTAGCTCATTCTGCTCAAGGTTCTATGTGTGGAAACGTTGAATAATAAAATTCAGTCACTATAAGTACGATTTAATCACTATTTGTTCTTATATAATGCAAAATCTGTTTCAGATTTTCAAAATCGTTACATTGTAACCCAAAGTACAACTTGCATGTAGTTGATTACTCGTTCTATTTCCTGTCAAATGCACTACCTGGCGATTTCTCCAAGAAAATTACGATTTTGCCACAGGCTGTAGTCTGAGCTCATTGTTTTAATCGAGTAACTTCATTTTATGTTAATTATTTTCACTCCAGTTCTAAAGAACAATGCAAATTCAATTACCCGTCCCACACTCGGAAGAAGAAAAAGAGGCTGCAAAGAAAATCAGCAATTACATAGGTTATTCGCTCGCTCCAGATTCGCACCAAACAATGGAAGCGAAGAGACACGAAATAAAGAGTTCATCATCGTGCACATCTCCTGTGGATGTTCCAAGAGCTTCGATTCAATATCAAGAATATTGTACATTGCACTGCAGATACGAAGTTGTACATGATCGCACATGAAAAAGTAAAAAAAAAAAAAAAAAAATAACACACCGCTCCACGAAATTTCCCTAAAACTGACACCTGAATTCTTAGCTAGAGCCAGTTAACTATCAAGTTAAATTTCAACGTTACCGTTACTACTTTTAATTATTTGCTTTTAATTTAATTTTTGTGTAACGCAGGATATGAAACAGTCAAGATATTATTAATAATATTTCGTGTAAAATTCACAGTGAGAATAGGCTATGAATGAATTAACTAATAACACCCATCTTCAAAGTAAGACAATTTGACTGTTGATATAACTGGAAATAGAAATTGTTCGTTACTGAAAGCTACTAAAGGTATACAATAAATTATATAATGATGTAGATCATGCCCACTACTGTAATGATATACAATGAGACATGTATATATCTCATAAAAATAATTGTATGTGTATTTATTTGTATATGCAGTACTTACATTCACCTGCACAAGCACGATAATAACCATTAACATATTCCTGACTCATTTTGATGCCAATGAATATTTATATAATTTTTATCTTGTAGTTGAACATGTACCTTAATAAGCAGTGCAATGTTTTTGCTATACAGCGGTTCTAAAATAATCAGAAAAGAAGATTTGCCGATTTGCAGATTACAGCAGTTTTTTCTGTCACAATACTCATTGTAATCTTCAATTGTCACTATACTAAGATTCGTGAGAATCTACGTCTGTTTGTCTTGTCGATAGAACATTTATATTCACAAGACAAACTTCAAAAATCGAACTGAGCTCATTGTAGATATGAATTCCGAAGTCTGATCATAAAAAGGACTCTCACCAGACTTTACACCGTTATGTTACCGCTAGTTACGTGCTGCAAGCAGTTTACATTCTTTGGTTTTATTATATTTTTTTCATAATCGCAGAGAGAAAGGAGCAAAAGAGGAGTCATTACACTTAATTTCACTCTTAATTTCGAAAGGAATAAAAAAAAAGTGCACTCGAGAAATTACTGGGCTTGAACGCGACACAGGAAATGAACTCAGCAGATAATTCTGCTTTCAATGTCCACTGACATGAAACAGAAGTGTTTGTAAAAAGTGTCTTAGCTACGATTGCGATGTGTTAATAACTATGCTCGCCTGCTGGCCATCAGAGCATGCCACGCAATTCGTTTCTTGTCGTGTAACATTCTACGGATATACGTACGTGCTCAAATGCAGAAAACTATGTATACAAATATTAACTTGTTTCAGTAGTTGAATCTGAACTCAAGTGTTCGAATCTCAGATTACAGAGTTCAGAATCTGGAGTGCAAATTTAACATGATTCCTGCATAATGATCTTCAGATTTGAGTATGCCACAGAGACAGAAAATCCGTCTCTACTGACGATCGGTGTTACCAATACAATTAGGTGTTGCATAACATACGAAACAGGTCCGCCCAGTGCAAAACATAGTCTAACATGAGGCAATTTACAAGTCTGAAATGAAATATTGCTGATAATGTAGTCTGCAATTGCACTACAATCAATGATGTAGAACAACTTTTGTATTTGATACTAAAAAGATGAAAACAGGGGGAGAGCACATCAAATACCATAGAAAAAAACAGCATCACAGATATTAAAGGCGGCTGGAACCATAGTAACTGCGGTGTTCTACTGGAAGGCTCCTATGGTAATTTTCTTTTAGTCAACAGGCACTTGGATATCTGTACAGATCTGTTACCATGAGTTAAATATGATGCTTGGGACATTGGGTTAAACAAAGTTTACATATGTACAAATGTACTAAATTTATATAGTAGGATTCCATGGTTTTATACATTCAATATACCTCGAAAGTTTTTAATTTTAAGATTGAAAGCAGGTCACATCAAATTAAATCATCATTTACATGAAATTAACTTAGTTAATTCACCAATATGCAAATGCAAACTAGGAGGATGAACATCGCGTTATATTTCAATGTCCCCTTTCTACAAAAAGTGACCGTTTTAAAAATCTAATTAAAAGGAATACCTCTACAAACTTCTTTACCCTCTTTAATATCAACACCAGATATGACAATTATATTTATAACTTTTAGATTCTTTCACGAAATTGGGGTACGCATATGAAAATTTTATATATTTAAGAAATTGTAATTTGATTCGATTATGTAGGCCACTTGGTGTGGAGCTGATACAACAGCTAAATCCAATAGGTGGGTTTCATGTGACGTCTGGATGCGCACAGTCGCCATGTTTGCGGTGAATTTTATTTGTCATTCGTTACATCTGCACCAAATGCAAGTTCGTTTTAAATCACGAATGCCTCCCGCCCACCTGCTTGTATTCCATATGCTTACAAGAACTGGCCTCAAACATGGCTGCTCGAAGCCACAATGCAACAGTTTGTGACGTAGGTGAAACACACCTATAAAGAAAGAAGAAAGGAAAATCTTCGGAGCTTTTCGTAATTCAGTCAACTCATGTAAAAATCAGATTGGAATAAACTTCTTACTTTTCTCAAAGAATTACTTATCTTTATGACAATTGCTACTAACATACGAGCACCTCCGGGTTGTAACGACACCAAAGTTCCTGTAGCTGTACGTAACGTTGCAATCGATTCAAATAAATACACCAGCGTATAAACTGTTGATATCAAAAGGATCGTCTGCAGAAACGACGCCTATAATATTCCCTTGGTACCGATGAACCGACAAAAGAATTATCACTAAGCTCGTCGATGGTCATGCAAAAACATCGCGTGCCTCAATGCCATTATTACCATTCCATTTCACTTCAAGCATTAGCCTAATGAGTTAATTACATGCTCTCCGTTAAACTGTGTCAGCATCTCGCCTCTGTCTATGAAAAATTCATCGCTGCTCAAATCAAGTCTTTAATCTCCAAAATTTTCGATTTCTTAAACAATATCCCAGGAGCGTTAATAACGTCCGATGCAATTAAGATGAATGGCAGGGAAGAGGCCACTGACGTCGATATATTGACCACGGCGATTAGTGCATAAAACATATTGATCGGCAAGACGTGAGTCATCAATTTTACGATCTTCTACACACCCACAATTCCACAACTTCAATACTGATTCTCTATTTTGTACTGACATGCTGTTACGATTAGAGAAATGTGTATTAAGATGATTGGGTGTTTGAATTTGTAACCAAAAGATACATTTGTCTTGAATAACTATGTCTTTTGTGTTATATTTATATTTTGAGTCTTTTGAAGTGCCGACATATCCTATTTTAGTCCATATTAAATTTATTTCACTATCAATTTACCAATCGGTACTACCTCTAGTTCTTTACTCTTTCCTAGTCCCAATCTTGATTTCTTGAGGCAAGTACTTTTCTCCATTGGCCCTTGCTTCGTCATCTCCGTTCCCTCGTCTCTTCTAACTCAAAATGTATTATGTTAAGTGACTATGAACACAGACAAAACAGCCTTGCGAATAACTGTGCAAAAGACGGCCATGGTTTGCGTTTTCGCGTGCTACAACGAAGGACAAAAAACATATACAAACCTAAAATTTCAAAAGTGTGGCAGGAGTAGAATAATACAGGGCGCCATGGCGCCTGAAAATTTTCAGTGTGTGAATTCAGTTCTATTTTTACTTATTTAATTTAAATTTCGACTTCGCTTAGGGAAATCAACATTAACCTTTTTTTTAAATCACGACAGTATCCTTCTTAATATCTGTGGATTTTCTGTATAATTACCATTAAATCAGAAAAATAAACATGACACTATAAATGTCTGCAGCGATATGGTAGAGCCTGCCTCTGCCATATATTAGAATGTATTGCAATGTTGCCGGTTGAGCCTTCTTGAGGAAATAATTACTTTCTATCCAATCTTGTATTAATTAATAATTTATATGTTTTAAGATTACATTTCATAGCTTACCTTCGTTGGATTTATGGCTTTCTAGTCCGTATTTGAAAAAAATTGGCTAGCGCCTGAATTATTATTATTATTATTAGTTTTTTTCTACCCCTGCAGTATGGTAACAAAAATATGAAGCCCTAAAGAATTAAGCTTAGCTCCTGGAATCAAAGCAAAAGTTGTCTAAATTTCTTCGAAAATGTACCAATTGGCTAGATATATAAGTTTCCAGTTCGTGCACAAAATATTTAATATCTCCAAATATCATCAAGCAGATTAAGTTCAACGTTAACAAAAGCATCTTTTACTCTTCACTAAACTTTCTACGGACCTGATTAGTTATATGAACAAGAAATAAGCGTTGCTAAGGAAAATGAGACAAAAAAAAACTTAATTTGCCTCCGGATTCGTTTCGCCTATTTCTCGAGCTTTTAATGTTGAAATGTCAAATGTCAAAAAGCTTTGAAATAATGAACGAAATGTCAACTTGGACAATTCCTCTCCGCTTCCTTCTTTATGTCCTCTTAAATCACTTAGGAAATTCAAGAGTGAGAACGCAAGAGCTACATTTTGAAACAGTGTTATCGCTACACGTTCCACAAAAACCTTAGCCATTTTTCTGCTACATGTCGCCGACGCAGGCAGGAAATGTTACGGAATAGAGGCCGACAGATGTTTCCGTGATCTGATATCTCACAGACATACTGAACACATGAACCAACTCGGTTGGAGTGAGAAACGTTTCCAGACTGTTTAGAAACGGAATTTCCTGCTTCCACCAAAAGCTGGTATCCACAATTCCGCGAAGTACATAATAAACACATAGAAGTTGTTGAATATTTAGGCAACAACAGTATGTGTGAAAATACCGGTCATTCTTCTGTAAAATATCCTACAAACTAACTGTTCCAGTTAGAATGCTACTCGATACCAATATCAGAATGATGACTGGATGGATATGGGTAATATTAGCATGTGTAGAGAGTTTTAGTTTCGACTATTGATACCAACTTATAGGCGTACAAGAGTCTTGCTTTTTTAAATCATGAAAACATTATGTGCGTTACTCGTACAAAAAAAAATCCCGCGTTAGTGAAGTAAAAGGAAGAATGAGTATAGGGGCGGCTCAAGATAAAATTCTCACCCGACGAGGTGCATTTTTAGCATCCTACTCGCCATCCTACCCCTCCCCTCAACTTTCTGACCTGATCCCTTACTTTCCGGCTTCCTCCAATAAACAAAATGACCACGTTATATATTTACGGTTTTAATGACGAAAAATAATAGGTTTATTTTCTAAATACTGTATTACTGGTACATAATTACATCAAAATAACAGTAGACTCTTAGCCTAAATTGCTACATGATTTTGCATGCAGCAGTAACATCGATTAATACCTGTCTACACAAATTAGATTCCTTCTAAAACAAATAACCACGCCTATGTAATCAGAAATAAAGTTCTGTAGCTACTGAAGCGGGACGCCTCCGTTTGGCGCCTCCAAGGGCGGCGCCCCGGACAGTCGCCAAGCCCTTAAACCGCCCTGAGAGACAGACAAATTATATATCCGCGTATCTTTGAATTTAGGCTGCACATACCAACATCCGAAACAGTACCGTAGCATATTATTTGACAGAGAAGTTCGAGATGACCGTGGAAAAACGCTGAGAAAAAAAACATGGGAAAGTAAACAAAGATCTTATTTTGTTCTGAACGAAAAAGCTTGGGGCTACAGGCTCCCTGCGTCACCAATGAATGGCACAGAGCGTTGGCTCTCCGTTTGTTGATCCACAGCAGACAGAGCTGACGAAAGCAACGCCTGCAGCGTGAAAGTGAGCTACAGATCTGCTCCACTTTCATCAGCGTTTAATCCAGCTGTCCCTTAGAGAAGACACGCAAACGGACTGTACCGTTCTGTCTGAAAAGCGACGGATTCATTCATACATCCCAGTTTCGTTCAGGACGTCATTACTGCCACTCCATTACGTTCTCCTAATTATGAATAATTAGCGTTCCAACCAAACAAACGCTCGCAGTCAACTTTTCCCTTGAACATTACATAATATATTATTGAGTCATAACATATTATAGAATACCCCGTTAATGATACAAAGGAATATAGCAAATACGTTTTTTCTAAATTATAAGAATTTCTGATTCCCCTTAAATCACTTTCTGTGAAGCTGTTGTTTTTTTATTTCTCTGAGAATTTTTTTTGACGTGTTTCAAATCACACAGCACTGTGATGCAGGTTTTAAAAATGCCCCGAACTGTGTTAACCATAAAACATTCCTCTAGTAAAACTTTGGAAAACACACAGCAATTATATACGTTAATCGAAATGACGAAAAAATGTCAAGAAAATTAAAACAAGAACATACTGCAACTTAATTTGGGTCTTTTAAAAAGAGTATCGTGATATTTAGGGTAGTATTTGACCACCTATGGATTCTAGCCCTGGCGTGAACAGTAGTGATCCTTTGTGGATGTTCCTTCATCGAGTCATTATTCATCTTCATCGTCGAGTCTGAAGAAGCAGAAAAGTGTCGTATAAAGTACAAAATGACACAGATGGATCACAAATGATTGTCGGGGGATTAAGGTGTTAAAAAGCTGACAACAGATGCAATACAATCAGCATCATCCAAGGCAATACTGTCATAACACAACATTATGATTGATCACTCCCTTCCTCAACGTACGAAAGAATTTATTCCATTCAGCTTTCGTCTCGATTATTCTTGTTACATTTTCCACACGTCTTCTGCTATACGGTATTTATTCTGCACTCAGAACGGTACCTGGTGTCGGACACGCACAACGACAAACCGCCCACTTAAAACCAGTAACGCAGGACCAACATGCGCGAGTTACTTCAATCAATAAGCCAATCTAATTGCTCAGCAGTAAAGGGAGTGCATATTGGCATGGGGATTGCAACAGCATGAAATTCGTCCCAGTACACGGCGTCTGCTGGGAATCTCCCGCGTGTGCGTGTGTGAAGTATAGGGCGTCTCGCAAGTAGCTTTGGGTTCCAAATGTGAATAATATTTGTGTTTCTTTATCATGGGTGCGCCTCGAAGGCGCTCCAATGCGAAACCCGTACTTGTATTACGGCCTCCCCGATGTCGCAGTGAATAACGAGTTCGATACGCCGTAGTATGCTTCAGATCCCACTGAAAATATAGGTTCAGTCCCACTTATCCTATCTGTGCACAAAGTGAACTTGAAACTAAAAAGACTCGAACTTGTATTGCCTAAGGTCTTGAATAAGAAGTTCGTTTGCATTGGGATTTTTTATGGTTCTCATTTTACGTCACTTTTCAGCCTCTTTAGGCTAATAGGGACGACAAGAATGAATGATGATTAGTTAAAATTAAGAAACAATCAAAAAAAGAAGCGCTCATGAACAAACTGACTCGAAATCCGGTACTTCAGTGGCGTTCAGTCACCAAGTTGGCTTATAAGCAGTTAGCTATATCCGTAATATCTAGAGAACTACACTTTTATTTCGTAAACCCCATCATTCGTTTCGTTGTCGACGAGTCGCCACCCAACAAGTTTCGGTGAATGGTGTAAATACATGCTAACACGCTCGTGTATTGTTCTAAAACTTCAATGAATAAATATTAATTATAGATTTAATTTGTACCTAATACAGTACACAAAATGTTTTAAACAATGTACGGGAAATAATGTCAAGTCACAATACTTTCACTTAGCAGCAAGACATTTTGTCCATAAGTCGATGAACGATCCGGCAATCGTTGACCTATACCTTTCAGGGGACTGCCTCCATGAGATCTGGCGAAAGTTGAAATGACGAGTTAGCAAAAGTACTTTTCATTCGGACAATGGCAAAATGCAGAAAAATTCTTCCGTCTGTAGAACATGATCCAACATTATCTCGCCATATATGGACAATTGCCCGACCCTGTGGCCGAGTGGTTAGCACATCGCGCTGCGACGCCAAGGGTCCCGGGTTCGAATCCCGGTCGGGCTTGGTTGTTTGTGAATGTCCATTCATCAATTTCATCATTTCATCACTCATCCCCATCTTCGCAAATTAGCCAAGAGGCACAAAACGCGAAGTAAAATAAAACTAAATCAACAACAACAACAACAACATATATGGACAATTCTACGTGGCGTGGGCAGCATCTCAATCGGGGCAATGTAAATGACAATCGCACTGTACTTGGCCCAGAATTCAAGGGCGAACGCTATCAAGGTCACGACCCTGTCTGGGGTAAACACGAGGGAAGATACAGATGTATGAGTCACGAACGGAGATCAGCCGCTTTAGGAAACGTGATCGCCTACAACGTATACTTTCAGTTGTTTACTAATACTTCGGATCCCATCACTGAAACGGAATAGAAAGTCGACATTGCCTCCAATACAATGGAGGCATAAAGCTGTCGTCCTACTAAAAATTCATGACTATCTGTCTTGTTACATCGCCACCGAAAACTGACTTATTTTGTGTGAAATTCACGGAGGTAATCATCTTAATGAAAGGATGATGATGGGAGACAGGCTATCGAGTTAGAGCCCCTCCCCGCCAATTGTCGAATAAAAAATTATTGTGGTTGTCATCTCTTGCAGACTGTCCTGCCGTACAGTAGGATATATTGCAAGGCAAACTGTACATCACTTACCCGTTTTTAATGAACAGAATTGAACTGACGCTGACGCAGAGATTGCCATTGAGCATCTCTCAATGCGTAAAACAAAATGAACGAACATTGTGATGGACATTTTTCCTGGTAATGTTTATAGCACCCCACTGTACAGCTGCAAGGTATATTATACGAGCTGAGGCCACATGCTACTTGGCACCAGCAGAAAACTCCACCCGAAACGAAAATTAAATTTGCCACTGGTGGCAAATGCATTCACCGAAGCCCATGGATTAATTACGAGTAACACTGCCTTTTACACGGTTTCATACAAAGTCTTAACATAAAATGTTAATTGCTATTGTAAGTTTTAGAACTTATTACGCAAGGTGAATGAATTAATTTAAATCAGATTGATTTAACTCGCGATCAGATATCAGAATTACTTTTCTTGAATGTACATTAATCTCGCAATCATTGAATGGCGTTTATTAGGCTAAAAGAAAGGAAACAAAATATATGTACTGATGGGGTGAAGCTCATACGAAAGGAAATTTAAACTGTAAGTACACTTAAATTTCTCTTGATTTAACATTCAATAATTTTTTATAGGCAAAATAAGCAAAACGTTTGTGTAAAATAACATACAAAATACTAATCATGTTAAACCGCAAATAGTGTCACTTTCATTAAGCTGTAAATAAACATAGTAAATTATATTTTGCAAACCATCATTAAAAAATTCTAAAATAAAAAACAGCTACAAAGACAAAATATTTTAAATTACAATTATATAACATCCATAATATTCTATTTTTACTGGAAGAAAAGTTACTGAGACTATTCTAGTTTCATTACCACACTCAACAAACATTTCCATAGTAGGTTCATATATACAGTATTAGAAACAAAAAAATGTGTATTTAAATATAATTTTTATTTGCTTTAATCAAACTGTTCAAATATTTTACAGGGCCGTTAACCAGAAAAAGCCTTTCTACAAAATAAAGATGTACGGTGCCAAAAAACATGCAAGCAATTTTAAGCATGTTTTACTAAAAAAATATTTAAAAATCGATTTAAATCAAAAACCAAAAAAGTTTTTTTTAAATAAAAATCATGATTTTTAACCATCACATATGTAAATAATCCTTGAGGATTTTTAAGACAGTAATTGTTGAGAAATTCCACAGTCAAGAATTTATCAAATTAAGTGTGCACTGTATCGTACATTTTTCATTATTAGTTGAAATATCAACTCATCAGTGATGGATCAGAATGTGTAACGATTGGCTTCATTGGTTCTGATATCGACTCCTGTATCTGATCACCCAATTTTACTGAAATCCGATACATGTTAATAATATTTCATGGAGCATTATTCGTTTGTGCTCAATTATTACGTCCAAAAACTTCCTTTCTCTGTGTGTGTGTGGGGATGGGGGCGGAAACAACATTCCATCTTTCACGAATCAAACTTTTTATGACTGATGAATTAATTACACAATGCTCTTATCAACCTGCCGCCGTGATGAGAAATGAGTATACTTTTAAAAGGGTCGACACATTGGCTTGTTCATTATTCATCTTGTCACTTAGATCCATCATGTGCTGTCGTAATTGAGGAGATGCCTGGCGCATATATTCTTTCTTATCAGTTCCCAACCAAATAAAACCCAAAATACGAACATCCTTGGGAAACATCCATATGTCAGTTTCAATAACTCCGACACGTTACTGGGAGACATGCCATGTGGTGTTTGTTTGACATATTCCCCCACGCAATCTGTAACCTGCTGCGTAGAGGAGCTTCATACAATCCCACTACATGGAGATATGGACTTGGAAAAGCATCTATTGCGAGAACGAATAACATAGCATAATATGAGCCTATATTCTCATTTTCTCACTACTATAGCTCTGGATGAGCCTTCACCTTACACACAATCAGTCTTCAATTCTCTATCCCTACCAGGCCCGTACCCAGGGGAGGGGCCATTGGGGAATGTCCCCCCCCCCCTCGAACCATGAAATTTTTAAATGTGTACCTATAAAAAGCTACGAAAATAACTTCGACAATTTTTCAAGCTTGTAAAATTTTCAATGTTGTCCTTGCATAGCATAAATGAATGTGTTTGTTGTATAAAGAGGCAGTCTTCAGAAGTTTGCAATATTGGGTACTTTTAGTTTTATAACCATTGATGCAAGGCTACCAACAGTGGCGGTGATTGGAGGGGTATGGTGGCAGTTGTCCTTGAAACCCAGTTTTGGCACCCAATCGCCGCTACTGGCTACCAGGTAAAATTGTATCTTTCTTTTGGTTAACCATAGCCATACGAAGGATCGTAGTGGGCTATGGGTTACCTCACATTTAAAATTATTGTAACAATAATAATTGCCAATGCGTATAATTTAATTTATAAATATATTATTTTCTAAACACAGAATTATCGTGGTTGTTCAATGGTTCTTATATAAGAAAATAAAGGAAATTTGAAAACATTTTTAATTTACGAAACTCAGAACTATCCGAATACTTCTGACCAGTATCGGCGATTGGGTGCGAAAACTGGGGAAGAGAAGGGGGGAAAGGACAGTTTCTTTCTCTCGGTAGACAAGCATTAAGAATAATACGAGGGCAAAAGTGGCAAAATAGTCGGGGGCAACTGCCCCCAGATCCCTCCAAATAGCCTCCACTGTATGTATACGCATATACATACATACATACACACACACACACATATATATATATATATATATACTACACACACACACATACATACATACACACAAACACACACATGCGGACCTGGCCCTCCCTCAAAAAATCCTAGGGACGGGCCTGACCCCCAACCTTCCCTTCCCCCTCCCCTCTCTCTTGGCCTTGCCTAACAGACTCCAAATACGTATTTCTTCTCCGGTCTCTAAGCTTAATTTGGTTCCATATTATTTTTAATAATATGGGATTGTTAAGTGCATGCCGCCCTTTCAAAACTTGGGACGACCGAGCGAACTTAGTACGTTTGCACTGTATTCCCTCAGCTCCTATAAAATATGCATCATTACAATGCCTTTAATTAAGACACCTAATATTTTGTGTGTGGAACAAAGCTTTAACATAGAAAATAAACATTTTAAAAAAGAACGTACAACACTGAAAGTTTAGGTATTCCATGTTACTTACATATTCAAAAAATATCTTGTCATTCGTTTATCTGAAATCTGGGGTTTTATACGTGAAAATATTCTGTTTTTTACCAAAAAACTGGTTATTTTTCGTCAATTATTTGTTTTGGTATGTATATTTAACGTCGATTCCCTGCAAGTTTTGGCCATTACCGCCGATACCGATAAATTATGATATGATTGGTGAAGGTACACTATCAAAGGAACATCCATTCCCAAACCGCAACTCGATCCCAGAATGCAGTAGCCAGGTCCTCTCTTGAGAGGGAAAAAAAATCCTGATAAACACTTTATAGGACTGACACTTTGGAAAATAACCGATCAAGTTGAAACGGGGATATTGAAACGGCACTACATTGAAGTAATCACCTTCTTGGTGTGTAAACAAGCTATTCAGGAGGACCAACAATTACAAGTAACATAAAATGTATTTTGCCTCCTACACGCGCATCTTCAACATCTCCATCAGGTTTCCTTCAAGGTCGACGATGAATTTAAAAATATCACTATTTTGAGGCCTGCTTCAACGCCTATTCGGTACGACAACTTAACACTTACGCAATGCTGGATTTCCAGAAGGTCTCTCTACCGCAAAACATTGATTAATTTATGGATTTACAAAGCACTACCTTCTAGAATAGCAAACAGTACGTTTCCACATGTTCCCAGTATTGAATCCCTTCTTCAAGATTATCTGTTGTGTACTCGTCGACTTCCCGGATTATCGACCTCGAGAAGTTGCACTTCTCTTCAACAATCGATATGTATTCACGTATTTCTAACAACTGAGCACATTATACGTAACGTAATCACTAGAGAATGGATTTTAAGGTGCAGCAGCACCTTTCCAAAAATATAGCTGTTTTTATACCGATTGTTTGAGATATGTATTTTAGGATATGAAATCAAGTAAAATGAACAAACTTCGTTGCACCTTTCATGCTTCAGCACCTTTTTCCTTCATTTTCTTTCATGTTTTGTTAAAAAAAAATGGACAGAAAAGTAAATGATTTTCACTCTTCTTAAGCAGTTACATAAAATCATGCAGTCTCATTTTGTACAGCAGAGCGAGAGCTATAAAATGGTACAATATAATCATTGCCGCCCCAATAGTTCACAAGATAATGTAGCAAAACCCGCGAGAGAAAACACAAACTTCAACAAAACCTATTCGGCAGAACCAGTTCTCTATGCGGTCCGCGCGCATTATATACCGAAGGCGCAGAAAAAATGAACATTATTGATAGACAGTAACTAATTACTAATTATGTTATTTGCTACAGTGTTGAATAAAGAATGTTAATGTAATTGGTTTAGACCTGAGTAAAGGCATTTTATCAGCACCTTTTTCAAAACATTTTCCGAACATTTTCCCCCTTCCCGACCATAATTTTGCACCTTCAACTCCGTTCCCTAGTAATCACACGAGCTGAAAGCAGAATAACTAAATTTGAGAAAAAAACGTTTCTATTGTGAATTTAATATAGTTACAAATGTGTAATGGTAATTCCGTCCGCAAAATCACATGTCCAGAGTCTTTGTCTCTATAAAGGAATATGTATTGTGACACATTCAATTTTGGCTGTCTTCTATCTTTCTAAATTAAACGCGGCGATGAGGATGAATGGTGAAATATACGAGGATTGATTGATTGATTTGCTTTATTTTACTTCGCTTCTTGGGCTACTTTTGGCTAATTTGCGAAGATGGGGATGAGTGATGATATTATGACATTGATGAATGGACTCGCAAACATCCATGCCCAGGCCAGGATTCGAAACCGGGACCCCTTGCGTCATAGCGCGATGTGCTAACCACTTCGCCACGGGGGCCGGCGAAATATACGAGGGAAGCAAACGCCCATGCCCTGCTAGGAACCTAACCTAGGACCCTTGGTGTTGTGCGTACAGCGCAATGTGCCAATTCCTCCGTAACAGAGATAAAAGGACAATGTCAATAAAAGGAATTTTATACGCATAATGAAACCTAATTCCACATCCCAATTATTAGTAAACCTTTCGAACGTTGATATATCTCCACTGGTAAGAAGGAAATACCGAAAAATAGAAAGGGGGTTTACAACTATAGTTTAATATTTATTCTCTATTGAGCAGTGATACGGAAATAAAATTTTAATCATAAAGTATAATTCTTACGAGCAAATACTCTGCGTGACGTAATCCTTTCAAGTCGTTTAAGTATTTACTTTGAATTTTGTCACCTCTGTATCTGCATATTTATGAAATTTATTATAATTTAATGAAAATTACTGTAAACCGTAGATAACCACCGGTATAAAGAACAACAACCAGCTTGATGGTCATGCGTGCAACAAGTTCTGACTTACCTAGAATTAACTAACTGTAATAATAGACTAGTTACTTTTTGAAGTGAATAACGAGTTGATACCTTCCCTGAAAATGAGTCTTGCTTGTGAAATCAAGTTGGAGCTCGCTTGCGGCATTACGTGTGAAATGAGATTTTTTTTTTGGGGGGGGGGTTGACTACTGACATAATAGTGCAATTATAAATAGGAATATGGAGCAATATAGTATATTATCCACTAAAATTAAGACCACAATGGAGGTTCTGACACATCATAAGCACCTCCGTTGCCCCTACAGGAACTGACTTGAATTTGATGAAAGCATACATCAAATCATCCTACAGACGCATGGACTCTTGCAGACGGATAAACGAAACCACACCTTTCATATGTTTTTCCTAAACCATCGATTATATCTACTGGTAAGAAGCAATCGAATAAACTGAAATAAATTGATATTTGGCATGTCTTCCTGTTCAAAGAATTTCGTTCCTTTCCCCCATGGGAGCTTTCAGACCGAAACGACTGGTGTCACTTGGAAACGAACCTTCAGACAAAAATGCAACCTTTCGTGCCGAAGTGGCACGTCAAGCTACATGTGTCACCTGTCACTTGCGTGTGAACTGGGCAGTTTTCTCAGCATCGCGCTGGAGGTCGGGCACGTGATGTGGATGAGGGTGTCCGTGTGGCTTGTCGTTTTTCACTCCAGTGTGAAACCCCGTGTCGCTAGCCACTGTCGCTTCGGTCTGAAAGATATAGTCCCTTGGATATCAACAGTGGCCACACACTGAAGCCTAGGACTTTCGCCAAATTTTCTGACTAATACCCTAGAACAGAGATTCTCAAAGTGTGCTCCGTGACGATTTCCGTTAAAAATCCCTCGTCACATCTTCATGCTTGCAAAATCGCCCCAGCGACTAGTTTCGAGCATCCTGGGTCCCTGCCGCAACTTAGCACGCACGCAAAATAAAGCTCAACCTACATTATCGCTGCCTAAAGTGTAAATTTCGCCGTTTCTGACCAGTCACCCCTGTTGTAACTTTGTTATCCATGGAATATCAAACTCAAAAATTTATGTACAGATACTTGGTACTCTTTTATGCTGTAAATATAATATGTATGTCCCCCACAAGCGACATGAGCTTAAATTCTCAAAAAATGAGAAACGAGTATTCTAAAAAAAAAAAAACTAAAAGCCGAAACCAGTAACAGATCTCGAAGATATTCTGCTAAAACTTTGGATGCATATCTTACTTCTAAAAAAAATACAGCTCTCATATTACGGTTCTTCCCTGCTAAAAAATCTTAACTCTTATTTTGGTGGCAATAAAAAAAAGTGCAGGGCATAAAATGTAACTTAAAACGTACGGAAAACTATGCTTTGAAATCCAGCTTTCTATCATTTATCTTAACTGAGTTATCAAATTTATCGCTACTGTCTGCAAAGGCCAATTTTTACACCCATTGGATGTAAAAATACAATTAATACAATAGGACACTTCCGGGTTGTAACGAGTCTATTTAAAGTCAATGGGATGGTTACACCCCAGAAGAATCTTCGCAATTAGCCAAGAGTGGCAGAAAGGCCACAAACCAACCAATAAAAACTCAGAAGTGTCCGTGACTACACACCTTTTGTCTTTCTAGCCTTGACTGCATTGGGAAATACAGATCTGCATATTTCAACAAATGCAAAAACGAGGGGAAAAAAGCGTTCACTGTTATTCATGAATGAGGAAGTTTCCTTCTGGGTGGAAGTAATTAAAAGAGTTTCTAAGGGAAATAATATTGATGAAAGCGATTACGGGTAAAGAAACGATTAATACCAACAGGAAATCCATGTCTCCGAATTTATATGGGAATGACTTACAACATAACAAAACATAAGCTCTCCTCTGTTTCTATGTCATGCATTTTCTTTAATTCATTCTTTAATTTTGTTTAGATATAGAATGTGTGTGCTATAAAAAGTTGAAGGTAAAATGAATCTAAATTACCAGAAGTCTATTGACTACACAACACAGATGGTATTTAAATAAGACAGAAGTGAGAACTGACGAAATTTCGAATAATTCTGAAAATATTGTATCAAACATATTTTTAAAATCACTAAATATTGTTTCGGATAAACGAGTTTTTAGTGTACTTTAATGCAATATGAAAACCTAAAAAGACAGTGAATTGACATTTGCATGTCTGCGTCGATTTTGCAGTATAGCGAGTTAGAAAACACACGAAAATCAATAAAATGAGAACGAACTATGTATATACGGCCATGAAAATAGGCGGCTGGGCAGAATTGCACTGGTGCCACATATGGGATATGATGAGATTGATGAATGGACAATCACAAACATTCATGCCCAGGCCGGGATTAGAACCCGGGACCCCTGGCATCGTAGCGCGATGTGCTAACCACTCCGCCACGGGGGCCGGCGACCTTTCGAGCAAATACTGTCGGTTTGTTACACATGGATTACAAAGATCAACTCTACAATTCAACGAGATCTTCCATTCTCTTAAACCTCCGAACACACGGGGTTATGGTCTGACGTGGCAACAGCACGAACTTCTCCCACCTGCCTAATTTCATCGCCGTGCGTTTAGTAACTCATTAGATATTAGAACGTTTAAAGTAAATTTCGATGTTATAAGGACAAAAAAACCGCAAAGTTTGTTCTTAGTCCACCTCATACAAAGGTAATAGGTAATCGAAACTTGGGTTCCCTTGATTACGAGCCGACAGCGATCGAAGCTATCCTATCATATAGTTGGTGCACGCAATTGATTGATTGATTTAGTTTATTTCACTTTGCGTTTTGTGCCTCTTGGCTAATTTGCGAAGATGGGGATGAGTGATGAAATTGAATGGACATTTACAAACAACCAACCCCAAGCGGGATTCGAACCCGGGACCCTTGGCGTTGAAGCGCGATGTGCTAACCACTCGGCCACACGGTCCGGCACACGCAATTGATGTATTCGGTACACACTTCTTTGTAAGTCTTTCAGGAGAAGAATAAGTAGGCAATTTTTCCTTGTTTCGAAGTGTTCCCCTTTCCCCTATTGACCCTTACTGCGGACGGTTATTATCCTATCGCAAAAGTATTTTGTTCTCACTGGATGGGTTGTCAATCCGATAAAAGAGAGAGCTGAGACAAACTCATAATTTGAATCAATCTTCGGTCCACTTCCTGCCTCAAATATATTCATCGTCTTTTAAGCAATTAACTTTCGATATTTCCGCTTCCAGACACACGCGTGTCCAATTAATAATAGGTGAAGGCGATCTAAATTATTATCGTGCCAATTTATTTGTATGACAAGTAGAGCCAGCCAAGTCCTTTCTTGACTTGCTTGATAGCAGGTTTTCCACCAATTTAATAAGGAGGGGAAACTTCGGCACAATTTTCATACGGAACTAATAAGCTTTGGTCGACATTCTGGAAAGTCTCTCCTTGGAAATTACGCATCATTGCACACAAGAAATTCAGACTGCGAAATAATCACGGAAACGGATATGACATTTAAAATGCACGGTGTATTAAGAGCTACTGCCGTATAACGAAGGGAATTCCTTCTCACACACACAACGCTATTTCGTTAGGCCATTCCAACTGCCTACATTGTGAATGTGCGGGGCACTATCTCCACGCATGGTGCATTGTGCAGGGAGCAGCTTTACCTCAGAGGTCTAACGCTGAGAAGACAAGAATTGTTCTTCAAGGATCCATGGTTCGATTCACGGAGAAGGCATATAGAATTGTGGTTCGGATTCCACTTTAAACTGTACGTTTAATTACCCCTTTTACAGCATCAAGTGGACTTTGTAGTTCTTCTTAACTTGATAGGCTCGATTTTACAACTTGTTTATTTTACGATACTTCTCTGCCGCATTTGCAAATCGCGACGATAAGGATGAATGGATATTACATGAAGGGATAATCAAGAGATTTTGGTACAACACTGGACACAACGTAGGAACAGATTATGATAAGAGCCAAAACTCACGCAAGACAGTGGAGCTTGAAACATGAAAATCTTAGCAATAAATACGCTGCTGTTACATCTCGACTCTTGTTGTAGTACGTACGGATGAGACCTCCGTTTAAGAATGTAAACAAAGGCGTCTCGCCTCTTTCGAGATATTCGATACTTAAAATGTGCAGAAAATTACAAAATGTGAAAAAGATGACAATTTCGCATACATTAGAATGGATTTACTATGAGATTTATTCAGACATACCAAGGGCGTCGCTGTTTGGTTATTTTACAGAGATTACTGTATATTTGTGATTTAATATGTACATTTTAAGTTTCAATTCGTTTTATTAAGGTCAAGTTACCTTATGTGCAAATTCTTGGCGAGGTTAGCTAAGAACATGGTAGCCAAAAATAGTCATAGTATTTGCAACAAGTTTAAAATGGGATCTCTATCGGGGATCTAATCTAGGACTTTTTGATAACCATCGGACAACGTTATCGTCAGATCATCCGGGAAGCCCCATCTCGATATTATCTTGGCAACGAGTAGAAATGATAGAGCCATGTCCGAGAAGGTGGGAGTGAAAATTCGAGGCATCGCGAAAGTTCCGCTATCGAGAGTAACTGTTCGTTTCGACTTGTCCATTAATCATTCACTCTCGTCGCCAGCAGAAGTCAACCTTACATGGGAGGCTTCCGTGTTTAAAAGACCACTTCGGCGACACTAAACCACGGCGGCAGCGCAGAAAGAGAACGAAACCGCCAAGCCTCATTGGGGAGGGTGAATAATGCAACAAGGCACAGTAGTTTGCATTAACGACACTTTCATTACGCTTCTCTAACGTGTGTGGTTTAACAAACCGTGACACATGCATATTCAGCGGCTGCGAACACCGATACGATGCGAAATAAACACATATTAGTCATAAACGGTCCTTCAGTCTATCACAACAAACAATCGTCTCCTTCGCTAATAGATAGGTTGATAATCGTGTTACATCACCATGTAATAATCTCCAACGTAGTGAACGTCCATTTGCCAATGCTTAACTCTACTATGCACAATGGGGTAGTCGGGGCTAAACCTACAGCTTAAAGTGGAAACCGAACCACTGTGTAATGTGCTTTGTTCTTCAAGGATCCTGAATTCCCAGTGGAGGCATATACCCACGATTTTTTTTGCAGGTGGATATGCCTTATTTTTTATTCAACTGTCAGTAAGTATTATATTGCTGTGTGAGAACTCCAATTTATCGAATTTACAGGAGAGGAAATAATGTATTATTAGGAATATGTCCGGCTCTTAAAATGAGTCGGTAAATTGGAGATACGTGATTCCACCTTACTGCTAACGATTAGAAGTGAGGATATTTCTATCTGACTCAAAATAGAGGCTCTTCAGGTTCAGAGGAGTTTATTTAAACAAAACTAAAGAAGCATCTTTGACGTTAAGTTCCTCTGGTTCTCATACGACGATATTTACCACCGTTCCTGCATTCGACTTTCTCTTTGACTGCACGAGTCTGTATATAATAAAACTAGAATCCGAATGTACAGTCGCGGACACTTCTGGATTGTAACGACTCCACTGAAAGTCAAGGGAATCATAACAACCCAGTGTCCGTGACTGTACTACCTAGTCATCGTGGTACGGAATTGGAGACTTGTACTACACACAAAAAACACCACTCTATAACGCTACATTCTATGCTGTGTGCACAGCTATAAACCTGTATGCTACAAGCACAAGCGTAAAATCGCGATGCCCTCCAATGCCAGGACCAAAAACAAAAACCGCCGACCATTATCAATGCGACACATGACCAGACAAACAGGTTACATGCGCTGATACACAACAGACTGCCTGAAATAGTTAATTCGTTCATTCAAGCCGGATACGAGGGAGGTTATCTCCTGGTTTTAATCTCGAACCATTCAGCCACGATTGCGGCCACATTTATCCGGAAAAGTGATAACTTTTCGGCTCAGGAAGCAACTTGGCCCTTGGGAGAAAAACGACAAAACTGACAATGAAGGAAAGAGAGGGTTGTTACCGAATTGTAATTCTAAAATGCAGGTAAATCAAGTCCTAATTGGTTATACCCCATTGTTTTTCATTCCACAAAGGCTGCTTTTTTTTTGTCTTGATTTGATAATACGACGTGCAGGAAGTTGTTGGTATTAATTAACATCTGATTCTGGAGGAAACGAGGCGGTCTGACTTCTACAGAACTGGTTCCATCTGAGGATACCCATCTTTCACCAGATAATAACAAAAATTATTCCTCAGACAAGGGTCCGTCAAGTATCAAAGTGACGCTCCCCAGTCCCTACATGAACGACATTCATTCTCATCTCTATCTCACAAGTTCCGGGTTTGATCCCAGGTGGAAGTATTCACACAGTTGTTTGGATCGCACTTTGAACTGTGAATTCAGTGTCGATAGGTTATCCGAGCATAAAGTGGACTTAAATATATATTTTAAATACTACACTGCATACTAATTTGTTTACAATTGTGTGGTAGCATGGACTCAAACGGAACTGTCTGACATGCTACTCCAGCAAAACTGCGATGAAAATGTTACGAGAATTGAAGGGGTGCACTCTGATATGGGCAATTAGACTTGTATGGTAAAAAGATTGAAACGTACCTAATATGGTAAGCTTATTTTTCTGGAACAAACGCCTACCCCACGAACTGACACACCATTTCTTGCTTAACTAATATGCTCATCTATGGAACTTTAATCATGTTAGAATCACCATCCACAAAATACCAACAAGCTTTACACCTAATGTACTGGATACCACGACAGGAATTGGTAACTATAATAAATAACACCAAATATAGTAAATAACACCAACTTACGTATTAGTAACTTACGATTGTGATTTAACACAACCAGACAAAGACAAGTAGCTAATAAATGACAAGAAAGGATAACAAAGGAAAACGGGGGAACTGTACAACTTCCGCAGAAAGACGTCCTGGTCTACATGAAAGGGACCAGGACAATAAGCACATACTCCTGAACCTGTAAACAAAATTACAGAGAAATGGTGCTCATATTTGTTGGATTTATATACAGGTAACGAAATTTCGTGCCTACCCATCACTTCACGAGGCCTTGGCCTGCACCAGAGAGCCATAAGCCTTTGGTAAATGGCGACATCACTGTACAATAATTTGAGCTTGCGGCAAGATTTTACACAAGGAAACCCGCTAACAAAAACACCCCTTGCAGTGAAATAGAAAAGGGTATATCCTCTTGAATGTCTTCTTTCATAGATATGGAAGAGCGTATCTAAGTAGCAGTCGCCATCTACCAGGATTAAAGTCACAAAGCTAGCCCACCTCCTCGACTATCAATAATGCTTTGGAAATGAAAAGGATCTCTGGTTTCTGTTGCTAGGTTTGGTATGAGCAGCCCTTGACTTGGAAATTAGTAGGCGGGGAAGGGTGTTTGTTCTTTGAGTATGGCCAGGCCAAAACCCATTCTTAGCCCTTTACTCTTGAATCAATTTAGTGTCGGCAATTTTCAATCATGGACATCCTCGCCGATAGTACCTTTTGCTGGCGCCTTGGAATCAAACGGTCCTCAACTCTATTCTCGAGGGTAGTGGCGCAAGCACGGGGGGGGGGGGGGGGGTAGGGCTACAGCGCCTAGAATAACGTAGTTTGGAAAACGGCACAGTTCTGCGCTCTCTGGCTGGTTCCACTCGAAAATGATCCGCTAGAGGCGCTGGTGTTGAGCCCGGTGCTTGGTATTCGTCTGCTTATAATGGAAGTAAATTGAGTTTTCGCTGCAACGTCTGATTCTTTTACATGAAGCATTTCTATGAATGTGATAATTGCTATGATATTTGGTACAGTGGTCGCGAAGATATTAACGAACATTCTAGACAGTCGACCACGTCCTGTTATCGTCATATTTTCGTTAATAATACGGGGGAAAAAATACGTGTGGAATGCTCTTGTCAACTAAATTTTTGTGTATTTATTAGGTTCATTATTATCATCATCATCATTTCTTTTAAAGATATACACACTGAAGCATTTGTATTTTGGATATTTACTGTCTCTTTTCTTCCGCTTTAAACTAATCGCGGCGATGATGATAATGATGATTCCATGAAACGACAAGGGGAACCCCACAAAACTTTCTTAGTGCCATCGACATGAGTGTAAGGAAACTTTCAAACCAATGGGACAAGCGACACGGGACGTTCACACTGTCGCACAAGTGACACACACTTCCAGACTGTAAAATAGCATTCATTGCACATGAGGGTCCAAACAGCAAACGACACGTTCATATGGCGTGCTACTTGATACTTCGGTCGGAAAGCTCCTTAAAGGAAGGGTGCTCAGACCGAAGCGACGCGCTACAGGGGGAGTTCCCAACTAAGTGACAAGCGACATGGTGCCTTCAGTCTATTGGCAAGCGTTCGCTGCTAATTGTGCGAACAACAGATAGGCGACACGAAAAACCGCACATTACAACAACAGATCTAGGCGATACGATAAGTCACACGTGTCGCTTTGTCGCTTATGCGTTGCTCAAACTGGGCCATTTCCTCAATAGCTTGCAACCTGTTGCCGTGGTTTGTTGTTCGCGCAAGAGCGATGCAATGAGTGTCTTGCTTTAGGGAGATTGCGCACCAAAGCGACACTCGACACTTATCGCTTGAGGATTTCACCAACCGAACGCTGGCCTGTGCTTCCCGTCATGCCGCTACGATGTGAAATGTTGCTCTTGATTGGCTTGTTTCCAAGCAACATGTGTCGCTTCGGTATGAAAGTTGCCTTCGACCGAAGGACCCGTGTCGCTTTGGTGTGAAATCCTCGTATCGTTTGTCGCGTGTCGCTTTGGTGTAAAATCTCCTTGAGGAAACGGTGCAGTCAGAGCTTGTGTCCCTACAGTTCGAAAGACTGCATTGATTACGGGCTGCTCGCTTCCAAGCGACACTTGTGGTTTGTCGCCTCGGTATGAAATATCTCTCAGGAAACTATTTATATTCTAATAACATAGAAAAATAAAACTCTAGTACACAATCCAACACCTGACGTCCGGAATCACTTTGCGATATTTCTTCTTGTGTTACGCATGCTATTTATTTATTCATTTTATTTTACTTTTCTTTCCAAATTAATGTCATTTCGTGACTGCAAATCACTCCACAAATATAACTGTTTCCATCAATTCACGTACCGCCTTTCAAGACAAAACAAATCTACACAATATATTCCAAAAACTAACAAAGCCGCATTACTTTCATAAGAAAATTAGCACCGACATTGATCGCACTGCCATCTGTGTTTCTCATCCGTCTGGGGAACCAGTTTCTTGGGTAGTTTTCCACACTACGTTATTCAAGGCGCTGTAGTAGGGCATTGCCTATCTAACCTTGGACCGAAATGAGTTCTGGGGGGGGGGGACATTGACGGCCAAGTGTACCTGCAGGGGGCAATTACCGCCCACAATTTCAAATTTTATGCAAATAAAAATACTTTTCAAAAAAAAATTCTTGCTCCCTTCGCTCGCAATGCCTACTTTTCTTAGTATTATCAAGTTCAGAACCGTAGATAGGTAGCAGCGGGAGTCGGCCCTGAGCGCCGAATGATCTAAATGAAAATAAGTTGTAAGATTAATTGATTGATTTGTGGTTTTAAGTCCATTTTATGCACAGAAGGACTAATCGGCACTGGACCTACGGTTTAAATTGTGATCCGAACCACTGTGCCTCCACCGGGTATCGAATCCGTGACCCCTTGATAACACGGCGACGATGTTACCACTACACCATCGGGGAGGCACGAAAGTTGTAATGTCCCGTGAAATTATTTGCGCCCTATTAAATCAATATTGATTTCAGTCTGCAAAAAAATTGGATCTAAAAATGTTCTGACAATTTATGTAATTTTGCTGTTGGATGTTGAGAGATGGATGAAGAGGTTGTGTAATGTATTTAAATAATATATGTTGTATATAATATGTATTAAAGAAACTTTGAATACGTACACAATTTAGTGTCCACGTCGCTACATGTTGCATATATGTGAAACATATCGTGCATGAAAGTTATACATGTTAATGTAAAAAAGAATTATATTTGGAATGCATTTATCAAGCACTTTCTGTCTTTCAAAAATAATTTGTGTGCTTCCTTTCCATTAGTAATGTGAAATAGAACGTGTTAAAAAAATAAGTAAAATCGTTTGTTCGAACACAAATGCTTTAGCACCAACTTCTACCCCTTTTTGCATAATTTACGAGGATAATGACGTCTTTGATACTACTACTAATAATAATAATAATAATGTTGGTCCCGGGTTCGAATCCCAACTTTGGCATGGAAGTTTGCGAGTGTTCATTCATCAATTTCACCATATCATCATCACTCATCCCCATATTCGCAAATTAGCCAAAAGTGGCACAAGAAGCGAAGTAAAATAAAGCAAATCAATAATAACAATAATAATAATAATAATAGTTATAATAACACTATTATTATTAGCTTTATGATTATTAAAATAATAATTATTATTAGCATTATCATTATTAAAATTATTATTGGTACATTTATCCTGGTACTTGCCTTCCGAGACAAAAAATTGTGGTTGCGCCTCTGCTCGAGGGATAACATTGCACAATGGTTTGAATCACACTTCAAAAATGTCGATCCAGTCCCCATTAGCGTATCTGAACACAAAGCAGATTTAAAGTTTGATGAACGAATCTGGTGTTTTTCAAGAAATCTAAACTTCTGTTTTAGGAAAAACCTTACTAATCAAGCCAAGGTTTCCGGGAGAGCGCAAAATATTACTGATGTTCAATTTATTCGGTTAGCACGTGGCCCGATAAGCAGGAAATTTTACCTTAAGCAAATTAGCACTATAATAAAAATCAATACTTCCAGTCAGCGTACTGGACAAACTCTGACAAACTTTTTCTTTTCTGAAAAAAAAATATTCTCACTGTTCTTTTTGCCATGGATCGGGGGAGGAGAAAACTTATTCTCATGCCACAGCTCAGTGCACTTACGATTGCCATTTACATTTCATTGCTCTCACAGTTCATGAACGCCACTTGCACCGAGGGAAAGGGGACGAGAGGTCCCCAACATCATCCTCTTCCAGGAAGCAGCCGGTAGCCACACAGAACCTCACCGAGAGCATTGCACGACGACTCTGCCTTCCCCACGGCAGACAATGTTGCGGTCTGGCACAGCTTCGCTCCGCACACAGATGAATTACTTTTTTGAATAGCTTTACCTCTTCCGGTATGCAGGAAACACGTATTTCGTCGTGCATCATTTTTTCATAAAGTAAGAAAAATCCTAACAATATTAAATAAACTCAATGTTTAAAATTAATCTGAAAAAACTACAGCAAGAACTGAAAGCTCGGCCCAACATTTCGTACTCAGATCTCGAATCCAGGATAAACTGTCTCATTAATAGCCTTGTTCCTTCAATTTTGACACTCCATTATCAAACTGCTATATCCGGGTCGGTATTTACAAACCCGCGAAAATCTTCCCAAATTGAATTTCCTGTCTGTCTCAAATATGCAGTTTCCGTATTAAATTCTCTCATTCATACAAAATTGTTGGTAGTAAAATTTGCGTTAACTTTCTCATTCGGGAATTCCACTATCGTTGCGCCTATGTGTACAACATGCAATAAAAAACCTGTTCTATGCCAACATCCAGAGACTAGAAATTCAAGAACTATCTCTTTTCTACACACTTCCCACTCCAAAGTGAGGATATTTTCTTCTCAAGGTGTCTCCCAAAAGTCAACCTCTATTCCAGGTAATAAACCCTGGACTGCATCTTGCAGACTAACGAGGCTCTGGCGTCTGGACTTCTGGGGCTTGTGTTGTGTCGTGTTCATGTGTGTTTGTGAGTGTCCTTTTGCCCATTTCACCTTATCACTTTTCATCTCCATATTCGCGATTTCCGCCAAAAGTGGCAGAAAAGCAAAGGAAATCAAATCACTGAGTAATAATCCGTGAAAAAATAACTTCAGTATAAACCTACACAGGAACAATGAAGGCCCTGAGAAGATATTTGCGTGATGAAATGAATGATTCACTATGTACTTTTCATTAGGAGCGTCATTAAAGAATACTTAAAAAAATGATTTTCTAAACTCAAACTATTGTCAGAAATTCTAACAATTTTAACAGATCCTAAAAACCACATTGTATTTTCTTGTAGTCTACGATTGTTACAAGCATAAAAACACAGTTTCTTGTTGTGACGTTTCAGGAGAACACACGCTCCCTTCATCAGACATTTTTTTTTAGTTTCAGTGTGTTCTTCTGAAACGTCACACCAAAAAACTGTGTTTTTATGCTTGTAACAACAGGAGACTGCAAGAGAAATAATTCTACAATGCAAGCAATGCGTACAAAAAAATCATGTATTTTGTATTGCTCCTTTACATTTTAAGTAGGGCCTATAACCTCATTAGCAAATTTGTATTCTAAAATTGTATGTACGTACTGCAGTACTCATTACCTATATATCAACAGGATAATATACGCATAAATAAATAATTTTAAGTTCCCTTATAGTTATTACTAATAATAATAATAATGCGCATGTATGCCCCCTCAAACGTGGGGAGAAAAATTAATAAGGGAATGGGTGGCACCTTCCAGACAGCAACAAGCTCAATTCGCGAACTTCTGCTAATAGGATAACTTACACGACGCAGCATGACTGTTAACAAATATTAGAACGATCCGAGGAAAGCTATTTTCACTCTTGGTTGGAGTGTGTATGCTGACAAACAAAATCGAAGAAACCTGTATCTGGAAATGAGGCCGTAAGGTCTTGACGGCTACCTTGGCCGAGTTCCAGCTATCTCACGAACTTGAGCGCCTGTTAACTGTATGCATGTGTATGTGTGTGGTCAACCGACATGCTAAAGACTTTTCTCGCAACACAAACTTCAGCTTCCACGATCGCTAAATGTGCAATAATGCCCAGTCACCGTTCTGCAACTTTTACTTGCAGCGGTGACGAAACGACTTCGGCTTCGTGGCAATGCGAAGAAAGATTGATGGCACACATCGACATATTTTTAATGTTTTGCGGCGTTAGTAGCCGTATCTTTCACGTCACCTGACGTCCACTGTTCTCCTTGAATGAACACATTCTATAATAGGATAAATATGCGTATGTATCACAGAACACACACCATTTATATTACAGTTGATATTAATATTTGTGATTTGGAGTCCACACAGATTGAATTTGCAAGACACTCCGGTGGCAGAACACGTTGAGCGTTCAACTCAGCTTTCGCTACCGAAGGTTGCAGGTTCGAGTCCATCATCATCTTCATCTAAACATGATTCAATCCCATCGCCGCAACTTCTGACGAAAGCTTTTTGACGCCTAAAAAGCAAACTAGTTAATCTTAGGTTTACAATCTTGGTGCGAAAAGAGCATTAGCCCTATATTTATGGGGAAAATCACAGCAATTTCCAATTTATTAAAACTTTAACACTAACAAAATGTTGCCAGGAGTGCCACATTATTTGGATTCACGGTATAAAAATGAAACTTCACATGTCACACTGTTGCTAACAGTTATTTCAGAGCTGCATCTACACTTTTCAGATTAAAATCATTTTTAAAGATAACCAACTTAAAGAGCTGAGCCGATACTCATACCGATGCTTCGAAATTGAAAATATTAAGTTGTTCAAATATCGATTAATATTAAAGTATTGCATTCCAATAATAAGCATTGATTTATCAGAGTTTACTTCTTGCTATTCAAGAATTACCTCAGAATACTAAAATACCTCTTACGTAATCATGAAATCGTATTTTCACACACTATTTTATGGAAACTTCTAATTTTGAATAATTTCCGTTTAATTAGACTCCACGGAAGTGTCGCGCGACATTTTTGCGGACTGCGAAAGACCAAAATGCAGGAAAAGTACCGGCCGGTATCGGTGAATAAAATCCAACCTATATTTTCGGCTCAGCCCTATTGTATACATAGCTATATATTCCTTATTCTTCTTACATCTATAATGGAAAAATACGCAGACTTTAAACATATATTGAGATTTTTGTCCTGCCAACGCCGCTAAGGTCATATTCACAATGTATAACAGACAAATTGCGTAATACTATTTTAAGTACGCCTACTGTTGCAAGGTGAGCCATCAACCACGCCGCGTGACCTTGACTCGAGTTACCATGTGGAAACTCCAACAGAGCAAGGAAATGACACTTCCTCAGTCTAATTTACACGCAACCCTTTCAAATGCAGCATTTCAATCCGACCATCCGCCATCTGGGTTTTCAAACATTCCAAATTTAACCTAGCCTCAAATCTAAAGCAAGAATATGTGGCGCACTTAATTTAAAAATTGTAAATGGCAGTCTCTGTTCTGTAGACTATTATTATTTTTATCATTCTCGTGAAGTGGAATGATGTTAAATAAGAGATGCTTTGGAAAGTCCTTTACAGTGACAGGAAAAACACAGTAATTGTGTGTAAGCCGAGGGCGTCTCAGGTTCGAGTCCCAATCTCAGAATGGGTATTTCGTTGTCAGTATTCCTTCATCAATTTCTGCGACCTTGGACTCATCGCGATGATGAGGATGAACGGTGATAAGATGAAATGGATGAAGGGAAAATCACAAACATATATGGACGACACAACGCAAACATCACAGACAGCAAATTTGAACTCTTCAATGTCCATTTTTCTCAAAGTAGCATACTCAGGTTTTTCAATATCCAATTTAACATTTTAACTTTCAAAAATTCAAAATGTACCGAGTCATTGTTTACATGCACAGTAACAGATCCAAACAAGCAGAATTGTATATTAACAACGTATATTTCAAATAAATGCAGAAATATTCTCATCCTCGCTGTAACTGAAGACGGAAAACGACGTGACAATAAACAAAATGGAAATACGAACGTGTACACGCCGCGCCCTGCAATTGAACAATACATTTACACTTTATTTTGTATATAATCAGACAATGTATGTTGTTATGGCTGGTTTGGAAGAGGTAGTGCATCACGATATTAAAGAGCATCGATGAACAGTTCCAAGACAATGGAGTCTGTGAGACCTATTGTTTATCTCTCACCAGCATTGTGAAAAATTGGCAATTATTTCACGGTATAAGTGAAATTTCATGACCACCTATTATCAAACTCGTGAACCAAACATGTTCCACGACGTGCTGAATATAAACGACTACTGTTATTTCTCATTGCTTCTGGAATGTACGAAACCGATATATCAAGTCTCGGAAAGAGACTTTCACTGACAGAAGTAAACATCGGGACTGTTATCTATGGCTACAAGAAATCCGTTGTAAAGCGAAACGTTTACTTCTCATCTTCAGAACGTTATTATTTTATCAACACTGCAAAAACTGGTGTTTTCCAGATCAAGATTAAAAACATGCTAAAAATGAGTTGTGAGTGTGTAAATTTTTCTAGGTGACTGGTCAGTGATTAATCCACGCACCCCCTAATACGCTCAAAAATTTCCTCAACAAATGTTTTCACCAAGGCTAGATTTATGGTAAATTTGGCTCTAGCTTCACCCTCGCACACCCTAAATACGAACTTACAGCACTCACATAGAAAATTTTCGACAAATCACTGGAGTGGTCCATTATTTTTATCATAATTAGATTGTTAATGACATAATTTTTCCAAGATTCATCACGCCAGATTTTCATCAAGCGTCGTGCATGAATTAAATATGCAAGGGTGAGTCAAGCGTCAGCACTCTCATCGCTTATCTAAATTCCACGGTTGCACGGTAAAAACAGGGGTATCAAATACTTCCTTTCAGAATAAAGGGTACAAAGTTGTGAGAGGGTCCATACGGGCATTTTAGTCTCGGATAAAGCAACCAGATAAAAATTAAGTATGGTAGACTTGCTAATAAATAACCGAGGAGCAAATTGAAATTGATAAAGGGAATCGCACAAACCGATCTCGCTATCGACGGTTCCGGGTTCGATTACTGGCGTGGCCATTGGTGTTTTTTTGTTGTTTTTTTGCGAGTGTCCCTTCATCCAATCATTATCATCGCGATTAGCCTCGGGAGAGAGAAAAGCGAAGTAAAATACAAACACCAGATACGAATTTCTTTCATTACTTCCCAAACGATCCACTTTCGGAGTGGACAAGGGCCCGATTCTGGTTACAAAAGAGCCAAGTTGGCAACGGTTACGCTCATTTTCAGGCACAACAAGAAGAAATTTTGAAAACTAAAATTAAACACATCCATTGTATAGTACAATAACAATGACGTTATTATGCCGATTAAGAAGTAATTCGATTGCTTTTTTTCCACTCAGTTGCTAAGGCAGTTGCGTTTAACTGAGGGAATAGAAAGTAGAGCACAAAAAATTAGGGGGGAAACTGGCTTTCTTCTTTCACGACAAGAATGAACAAAATAACTGAAACGTCCTAATATATAATCTTACTTAACTGATTATCACACCTTGTTACACAACAAGGTCCAGAGAACTGACAATGATAATTAGCTCATATTCATGCTCTACTTCATTATCACTGGCGAGGAAACAACCATGAAACACAGCCCCTGTAACAGTCATGATTCAGCAAACCCAGTAGCACAATTGGCGCCTCTGCTTCTACTCATAACAAAATGAAACTCAGAAGAAAACAACATAGTTGGTGAAACAAGTATTCTTCCAATGCCCAAAGGGTTTCGAGGCCAATCACCGGTAGAGGCACATAGTGCACTTGTTTAGATCCCACTCTGGCCTAGAGTTGAATTAAAATTTGCCAAATATTCCTCCAGTATCCATTATTGTCAATTTATTCAGACCAAAATTACAATCAACGCTTGTTCTGCCTGGTTTCCCATCCACTTCATATGGTGGCAGAACTTCTGCATGCAGTACGTTTCTTACATACAGTCAAAGAGAAAATTGGCATTGTAATGTTAGGGACTTAATTTGACTGACCGATTAATTTTACTTCGCATTTCTGCCACTTTTGGATAATCACAAAGATGAGGATGAGTGATGAAGGAAACACATATAACACCCACGCCCAGGCTGGGATTCAAAACCGGGATCTCTGGCATTATAGTGCAGTGTGCTGACCACTCCGCCACAGAGGCTGGTGTAAGGGACTTAAGAATTTTGATAACTGAATAACAGGGCTTGAAAGATCGATTTGGTTTATTTTACTTTGCTTTTCTGCCACTTTTTACTAATGGCGAAGAGGATGAGCAACCATGAAATTGAAGAAGGGACACCAATGCCCACGCCCAGATTGGAATTAATCAAAATTTTACATTATTTAGTCATTGGAAGGCCATGTCTGGGTTGTCGTAGAATGCTGTCCTAAACATTCTGTCATGGAGGTTGGCAGGGTGCTTGAAAGAAATGTCCATAGCCAATGTACATCACAATATGAGGTGTAAAGGCACCCATGGTGTACAAGTTTGAAAGTATAATCTTGAATTTTAATTGTCATGTCCCCAGTACTAGAGAAAACAGCCCAAGTTGTGCTGGAGTCTGAAATTGTGCCGACTGAGACAATCAAATCAAATACAAAAGTTCAAAGGGGAGGGTGTGTGTGAAAATGAGCTTCAATTTTGAAAAAAAAAATCATATTTAACTCCATTCCTTGATTGGTTTTTAGTTTATGGGTGACTTCAGTACATAGGTTATTTGTGCCTACCACAAGATATGGGGATAATCCCCTTAACTAAAGAAAAACTGCACACAGGACAAGAAAATAAAACTAATACTGACACAGACTATTAACAACAACTAAAACCATAATGTCTCCGAATATAAAATTATATGCCCTAGTTTACAAGGAGTGCTCACCACACATACGGACAAACACAGGACAACATGAGGATTATACTGGCTGTAAGTTCATGCACCAGTGTCTCATTGGCCTGCACAAACGCAGTTACTGGGGTATATGAGGTGGAAGTGCAGTTGACTTAACAAAAAAATCCTGGAGCAATAGCATCTGAAACATTGCACTTTTAAGAAAAGCCACGTCATTTAGCATCATCATTATCGTGCTTGATCGCCATTTCCTAATGCTGCAAATATTTTCACATTATTTGATTGCAGATGCCCACCAGTTACTACAACTTTAATTTAATAACTCTTTGCATAAGCGATCCTTTCTTTCCTTATCAAAATCTTCGCCACAATGTAGGATCACCTTTTTTCCTTATTTTAACAAAGTTTGTTCATTCCAAGTAAATGAGAGTACTTTTGAGTGCAAGATAGTGACTGTTGATTGATTCTGATGATTTACATGTCAGAAATATTAAAACCTGACATAGCTCTAAAGCGTACACACATTCATCCCTTCTGAACAAACAGTAACAAAGTATATGCACTTGCCCCACTTGCTTCAAAATATTTATTTAATTTCCTGAAAGAAGCAGCAGTTCCATCTTTCTTGTATGCTTTTCAACTCTTCCAAATTTGCAATCTACAGGCACTGTTGGCTGTGGTTAACTGATTGGTTGAAATTAAAATTGTGAGTGTATAAACACTTAGGTTATTTGCACCAGTTGCATCATATAGGGTCAAGCCCCTTACCATAACTAAAATCAAGCTGTTCAGAGGTCGACTTTCAATTTCTCACCACTAAAGTTTTACATTTAAGCCACATCCTGGGAATGGATGTTCATTTTGAGTGTCCTTGCATCAATTTCATCTAATCATCACTCATCTTCATTGTTATGATTACCCAAAAGTGTTACTAAATAATAAAAATACAAATAGCCAGTCTTGACATAAACACTGTCACAATTCTGGAAGGTAGCTCCTCAGCTGGTGATCCAAGTCAACAACTCCCCCCTGCGAAAATTAACATGTGAGTCATCACTAGATGAGCTACAGAAGAGCTATGTTTGTGTCTTCCATGATGGGATGGAGTGATTACGAAAACCATGTGCCTGTTACAGCACTCCATAAGGTAGGGAAGTCAGCCAGCAAAATTTTCAAGACTCAACAAAACTTTGAATCTCAAAGAGGTTCCTGCATCTTACTATACAGCGTTTCTCTGGCACCTGATCAGTGGATGACAGGCCCAGGCAGGGACGGCCATGCACAATAAGGACTATGCAACTGGTGAAATCAGTGGCTGCCTGCATGTGCAGAAAGCCTGTATGGAAGCAATCTGTAATGGCCCATGTACTGAATATTTCCAAAATGCCCATGTCTCATGTGTTATGAAGTGACCTAAGACAGAAAGCACACAAATGATGAGCAGGTTACTTTCTCACAGCTGAGTTAAAGAATCAGGGGCAATAAAAGTAAAGTGCCTATTGAAGCATTACACAGAAAAAGGGAAACCGAAGAATTCTGTTCACCAATGAAAAATGTTTAATGTTGAGGAGGCTTTCAACTTGCAAAATTACAGGGTGTATGCCACGAGTTCAAGAGACACAAGTGCGAAGGCTCCAAAGGTACAGAGGGGCCCACAATTCTGATTCAATCATGGTGTGTGTATGTGGTGAGTTATGATGTCACCTCTGAGCTCCATTTCTGCGAGAAAGAGGTAAAACATATACCTGAAGGTACAAGGAGACAGTCCTGGAGCTTTCAGTACGGAGAAAGGCATAATACAGGATAACACACAACCCCACAGAGAATTATAAAGCTGTGGGTCCTGACACCAGAGCCTGGATGACCTTCACAAATGCAGTTTATCAGGGTGTGCTAAATGGGAGAGATTGATATTTGGGAATCTTTCGAGAACAAAACCCCTTGGAAGAGATAGCTCAAGTTATCTGTACTCTGTCCCAGGAGTCTTTGGGGCAAGTCCTCTGTGCAAGTAATGACTCGACGGGGCCAGGCCAATGAACACGTGAAAGGAAAATGGATTGGATGGAGAAGGACATATTAGCATCACGTGTTCCACCCTGCTCGCCCACCTTCGCCATTGTTGTCAATTGTCATTCCATTCCTGGACAGACTCGCGCAAACATAATTGAAAACAATTGATTAGCACTCCAGCTCACGGCTCACACTGTTCGACAAGGACGTTAATGTGGCAATATAGTAATGGTTGCTTCTTTTATGAAGTGCATTTTCATTGTGCAGTTAGTAACTAGTGTGGCCAACTGTATTAATGAAGCACTATTTCTATCAGGGAAGGACAAAGACAAAATTACTGTTCTCGTGTTGTGCTGCGACGATCGCGGCAGAGATATGTGTGTCTGCCTATACAAGCCATTTGCAGCAGCATGTACTGCTTTGCTCCATCCACTCTACCGTAATTGTTCGGCCTTGCTCCACAGATTAATTGGGTGGATTGTAGTGAGAGAAAGGTGCTCCATCATCTGTGGTATGGAAATACAATTTAAATGGGCCCTAACTAATTATTAGTTAGTTTTAACATGAACTATTCACTGACTTCAGGATGATCAAGACACAACATACAAGTAATGTTCTTCATAACAAATATCTTTACAAAAATGAACCCTATGCAAATGGTATTGAGTCACCACTTGAAGTATTATTATCTTCCTTCAGTGAAAAAAAAAGAAGAATAGCAAAATCACATAAGAATGAAACATTCTGTTACTTTTTACATGAACATAGTTTTTTTCACTTTAAAATGACTCTCCTTGCTCTGCTAAGTACTTCTCTTCTATTTAAGCACATTACCTCAAAGTTTTAAAAATTGAAACCAGAGCGCAACTGATAAATTAAATATCATAACTGCAACACTGCACAATTTAATAAGAATAGTTTAAAAATTCTTCAATTCGTTCTACCAGCATAGCAGTCACCAAATGAATGAATATGAAGGAAAATCATCTTTTGACTGACACTCTGGCTCTAGCTGGTAGAACATTGTTAATTAACAGCCACAAAGGCAAATTCGTCTCCTGTCTTGGAGTTGTGTTGATATAAACTCTCGCAAAGAACAGACTATTGCCAGGGTTCCACTAGACTGTATGGCACCAATGGCAAAAAACTATCTTTAAACAAAAGTAACATGCAGAGATGAAATGCATTCTCGGTTTCCTCACTAATAAATCAAGTGTATACCCTAAGAACTCCTAAATTCCATGCCACAACAGCCCCCAATGGAAGGCTGGCTAGTTGTTTTTCCCCTGTGATATTGTCAGCACTGCTGTAATCTGGCATTTCCTAATAACTCCTGGTTTGAGCCCTGTGGTAAAGGGTGGCCATTCTAGAATCATGATAAAATTCAAGTATAATAGTGAACATTCCAAAACTTCAAGGGTACAAGCAGATGATTTCTCTATTTCAACTTTACGCATTACTGCTTCTCTCTCACACATACACCAATATAACTAACTAACTAACTCTCTAGCCTTCTTAAACCCGAAGGTTCATGGCTGCAGCAACACAGGCCTTCCATCTTTCCCTATCTTGAGCAAGATCTATATACTCTTTTCCATCCCTACCGATTTCCCTTAGGTCCATCTCAACGTTGTCCCTCCATCTTCGTCTTGGCCTTCCTAAAGGTCTCTTACCATCAGGTTTCCCAACAACAATCCTGTAAACTCCTCTTTCCTCTCCCATTCGTGCCACATGGCCTGCCCACCTAAGTCTTCTTGATTTAATTATTCTAATAATATCTGGACATGAATACAAATTATCATATATATTAACATTATAAATAAAGGGCCCATGTGATTCCAATATACTCAAAAATTCTAATTTAATTCAATTAAATGGTATATATATTTAAAATATTTGATTTAAGGTGTGGAATTAACATTTGCAATTTAACACACTCAGGCTCGAAATGAATCTACAAATACAAGTCACAAATCTTACGGAATATGCTAATCTACGAAAAATTGTTAATTGTATAAGAATTTCAAACTCAAATTTTCCTAATCAACTTCAAGGCAGCTTACAATAAACTTCCATGTCAGATAGATTATTCTTCAAAGAATACTAACAAAGTAAACAGATTGAGAGAATTCTGTTTTATTCTCCATGCACTTTCTTTTCCTTCCTCGATAAAAATAAATGCTAAAATGTGGAAAACCTACCTCAGGGCATTTATAAAAATCCATAAATTCGCTGGGAGTTGGATAAAAAGGTGCAACTTTTCACGTCTACAGAGAAAAAAAATTCACACAGAATCCCCAGTGAGTAGCCACCCTGGGTAAGTGCTCTATTGCTTTTGGCAAAAGTGGTCCTGGGTTCAATCCCAGTGGGTGCTAAAAAAATCTGATATTGACCCTCAATTGAGAAGCTTCTAGAAAGCATCTCGAAAGGCAGAAAACAACAGTGATGGAACTTGAGCTGACCACATAAGCCACTTTCCAGTCTCCTCCCCTTTTTTAGATTGCAACTTAGGGAAATTGAAAGAAAATATCAATAAAGCAGGACTCCTGCACCCACATCACAGGAATATCACTCACTTATGTGCTTGTAAGAACCATAACAGCTGCACCCACATCACTAATATATCACCCACTTATATGCTTGTAAGAAACGTAAACTGCAAGAGAAATAATTCTACTCCAAGCTCTATAATTTCATTTTCTAATTTCTCAAGAAGCATTTTGGCTACCAAGCATGGAGAGCCAAAAAAAATCTGTAGAAAATACATTTTCCCAACATATTTTTAACATTTTAGTTCACATCAACCTTGTTTCCTACCAAATTAATTTTAAAATAAAATATATTTGTCTTACCTGCTGGAAATCTCATTGAAATTGCCTCCATCCAACAGACGAACTTTCGCAAACAACACAGCATTCACAAATGGCACAGCGGTCAATTCCTCCAACTGAAATTCCACTTGAAACTTGTATTTCTTTTTCTTCATCATGAATGTCATCTTGACTGATTGCTTAGGTCCTATACACGCCTTGGCACAATACAACCGAACCACATTAGATGATTACTACATGGCAACACTATTAACAAACAAACGCAATGTTCAAGCAATGCCTTGGAAGACCTGTCAATATCACGCAAGTCCTCATATCTTAATGCACTTGTCTTCTATTCTACAGTCATCGCCAAGCATGCCTCCCTCTATCTGTAAGGAGATAAGATAATCTGTCAGTTTGATTGTTTTATAACCTATTACTTAATTCACATATTGAACCACAAATTGTTACCTTGACAAAGCACAAGGTTAAAACTACACTGCTAGTATCTTGATTTACATTGCTGTCAATCTTGGTAACATCTGGTGCGACAGAGGTGGCACCAGACTTTCTGAGATGTAGGAATGCCACCGGATGACTATCAAAGATTTGGGTGGGCTACATCTTCAGTTGAAAATGTAATTTTATATTAACATTGTTAATATGTGATGCAAACAAAGATTGGATGTTTAAATACTGGATTAAACTAGGGTGACCATATGTTCCATTTTCACCCGAAAGTCCCTTTTCAGAGGCATGTCCTGGACATTTCATCGATAGATATTATTTGGTCTAGGAATTAATTCGTGCACCTGGACAAGAGATGGCGTAACGAGCGTATCGTCCCACAGTTCCGTGTATCCACACATGCGTTGAAAACTCCTGTCAGCGCGCATCGTTCGTAGTATAGGGCAGTTGATTGACACGTCAACAACAGCATTTTGTAGTCAACTGAACATGGCACAGTTCATGCCAGATAAAGTGTTTTTGCAGGGTGTTCTGCTTCATTACTTTAACATGCAGAAAAGTGCTACCGAAAGTCATCGCATTTTGGTGGAAGTGTATGGTGACCATGCGCTAGCTGAGCGAATGTGTCAGAAGTGGTTTGCACGGTTTAGAAGTGGTGATTTCAGCCTGGAAGACCAAGAGCGACCTGGACAGCAAAAAAAATTTGAAGACGAAGAATTGAGAGCATTGCTCGATCAGGATTCGTGTCAAACGAAGGAAGAACTTGCAGAAGCATTAGGCGTTGATCAAACAACAGTTTCCAAACACCTCAAAGCCATGGGAATGATTCAAAAGATGTCACATTGGGTTCCACATGAATTGAAAGACAGACGTTGAAAGACAAAAAACCATTTGCGAATTGCTGCTTCAAAGACAGAAAAGAAAGGGGTTTTTGCATCGCATTGTTACTGGCGATGAGAAGTGGATCCATTACGAGAACCCGAAACAAAAAAAGGCCTGGCTGAAGCCAGGTGAACCAGGTCCATCACAACCGAAACGAGATATTCACTGTGTAAAGGTTATGCTGTGCATATGGTAGGATATGAAAGGTGTGGTGTACTATGAGCTGCTGCAACCGGGTGAAACTATTAATGGAGAACGATATCGATGACAATTAATGCGTTTGAAGCAAGCTCTGGCCAGGAAACTACCAGAATGGGAGAACAGACATGATAAACTTATTTTTCAACATGATAACGCTCGCCCACATGTCGCAAAACTGGTCAAAACCTATTTAGAAAATGTCAGATGGGAAGTTTTACCCCACCCGCCGTAATCACCAGACGTTGCTCCTTCGGACTACTACTTGTTCGATTGCATGAATAACAATTTGATTGGACAGCGGTTCACTTCTTCAGAAGATATCGAAAAATGGGTCTCTGACTGGATCGCTTCAAAGGATGAGGACTTCTTTTGCCACGGAAGAATCGTTAGGAAATTAGGGAGCTATGAACGAGTAGCATAGTAGCATAACCCAGTCATGGAAATTTACAACAATAACTAGGGGTTTGTCTTGCTGACCACACATCACCCTGTAACTGGTTGGATGATAACTCAACGGCTGTTGCACCACAGGTTATTGTTTATTTAAACATCATAGGGAATCAATAAGAATATATAGGTTCAAAGTGGTATCTGCCGTCTCAGAGCCCTTTTCATTACACCACTATTAACACTTCATCAAATCCTGCATCCTTAATGCTAAGAACTTGTAGGAATTGTTACCAATTAAAGTAATTATTGAAATGAAGGTTTTTGAAAATATATTATTATTATGTTTTATTGTTAATACAGGTAGGGTAGGTTGGGGCAGTGGGGTAATATGGGGCATTTTTAGAGAAGTTTGAATTATACAAAATCTACTTTGCAGAATGTAATGAAATTTATACAGTTTGTTGGTTCTAACAAGATGCTCACTTGTAAACTATTTTCTAGGCTAACCCATCGAACCTAAAAAAAATGTTTTTCAGGTAAAACTGGACAGTGCAGTTTCGGGGGTCAGTGTTTAAATGTGCTCACAACCATACAGACAACACCCAGAACAGTTTAGCTTACACACTTTTTTACATTTGAGGGTTAACCTTCAAGATAGTGTTTCTTTCCCTGTGATATGCCCATTACATTTTGTGCAGTGAAGAAAAGTTAAAAACTGGAGTGATTTGGGGCAGTGTCATCATGCCGCGAACATATGTGAAAAAAGTGAATAAAACGTATAATGAGACCTCTATTGAAACAGCAAAGAATGCTGTTACAAATTATGTTAAAAGTCTGAAATTATTATTTCACAGGTTAGGTTACGAGATTCTCAATAATTTCCTTTCTTTGTCATCAAAAACTCAACGAAGAAAACCCTTATTACATAAATATTTTTTATTGTCTCACTGTAAGCAAATAAATGACATTAAATAATATGAATTGATGTAGTTTGCTGTTTTTGTGCCCACAATACCCTCAAGATGGGGTAATTTTTTTGCAGGGACTGAACTACAGATGTGAAAAGTACAAAAAGTGAGAAATTTAGATTAGTTATTAAAATGCACCAGAAAAATCAAGAAGACTGCTGCAGAATAAAATATTACTTCATCTTGAAAGTTTAAGTGGTTAAGTTCGTTCATTTGCTTTTCAAAAATTATTCCGCGGTGGCTCAGTCGGTAACGCGTCTGACTACTATGCTCAAGGTCCCGGGTTCGATCCCCGGCCAGTTCAAATCCGGGAACTTTTCTAACGGTGGAAGCGGCCCCGGCGCCCACCCAGCGTCGAATAACATGGGTACCTGGGGGAAACCCTGGGGGGTAAAGGCGGTCAGGGGCGTGATGCTGATCACATCACCCCCACTCACGACCGGATCAAGAAAGTGTGGGGCGTTACCCCCACACCCCCTATACGCCTTCATGGCGTGGTGCTATGCACAGGGGAACACTTTACTTTTTTATTGACAAAAGAAAGAAAGCTCTGTACATCTCCAAACTAACAATGATAGAAGTAGTAACCCTAGAAATTCTTGGCCAGACCTTTCTCACAGAGCATAAGAGACAAGTTTAAATCTCAATGTGAAAACCAGTGGTGAAAAGTAGCACGCTACTGTAGCTAGCTACAATATTTGTAGCTGTAGCGACGCTACATTTTGAAAATTGTAGTTGTAGCGGTAGTGAAGCTACAAAATTCCTGTAGTTGTAGCAACAGCGTTAGAGGAAAACAACAATAAAGATAGTAGGCATGGAGATACAGATTATCTACATTACAAATATCTTGATATTGTAGATTATAGACATCTGCGTAATTTATTACATTAGTATCTGAATAATTCAGATATCCAGGTAACTAAATGACATGAACATATTCAGTGGCATAGCAACATATCGTGAGGACCTGGGCGAGATTAGAATGTGAGGCCCCCATTTGTTTTTGTTTTAAATTAGAAACCTCATTGTGAATCCAACAAGATCTTCATAGATACGTCAGCAAACTATTACATTTAAATAATAATTGGCTAATAGTAAATTACTGACAAAAATGATATCTAATAATTTTATTCACCTTAAAAATGTATTTCTCTGTTTTCCGGGAGCTGAAATCTGAAGCTGTAAGAAGTAAGGAGAAACTACTAATATTATACTTGAGTTGAAAACAACGAAAGCATTTAAATCCCTCATGCCTTGCTCCGTGGTAGTTGGAGGTGTATTGTTAACATATTAAAATCGGGAGTGCAAGGTGAAGAGAAAGAAGAAAAAGCAAGACAAATTGCTTTTTATTCAATAAGAGAATAAATGGGTAAAAATGTCCAACAGGCCTATCTTGAATTTTTGCATAAATGTTTCACATGAGAAAAACAATAAATTTTACATTTTTCCGGTCCCTTGGGCTTAGGGCCCACCCACCTGTAGGTTACGCCCCTGATTTGAGGCATTTAATTAGAATTTAAAAACATAAGGTTCGAATATTATTGCCCACGAAAATTAGCCTTTTCCCTCCCATTTTTATTTCATTTTTGTATCAACCTCATGGAACGTGAGGCATCTTCAGGTGTGAGGCCCTGGGCGATCGCCCAACCCTTGCTATGCCACTGAATATATTCCAGCTAACAGCTACATATTTTTGAGTTGCATCGCTATTTTGGGGAGCAACATGCCTCGTTTGCTGCACCACTGGGAAAAAAAAATTGCCTTCTTTGCGTCACTCCCGGAACAAATCCTGTGCATATCCACAGTGTAAGAGACATCAAAATGTCATTAATAACTGTGTAAAACACAACTTGCAGTGCAAAAACTAGCAATGGATTTTTCACTGCACTGACAAAGGAATAGTGCCAGCAATAAATGGCTCAGTACGTTAAGAGAATTGATCATTGTCTGTATATAGGATCTCACCAGCAAGAAATTAAAGTTTAAAGAACGATAAAGTTTCTGGAATTTCTATTATTTTCACGATAATATTTGTTCACAAATTTTAAAATTATAATACTTTTACACCACTCGGGTTTACAAGACAGTTTCCTCAATATATATTTTATCATATTGTATTATCATATTTCCTGCAGAAATGACAATTTTCTTACAAAAGGACCCCAGGTACTTTTCATTCAAAATGCTGCCTTCATATCAGTCTATTAAAAAATTAAAAAAATATTCTCAAGAAAAATATTTTGATGTGAGCATAAACACGTAATCCTACCAAACTTTATTTGCGTATAGTTATAATCATTCATTTAGGTAACACCCTATTATCAATATTCATATATCAAATTTGAATTGAAATCCATGTGGTTGATTTTAGTTTTTTTATGCAGATGTAGCGCAAAAAGTAGCAAAGTAGCGTTCTGATCACTGGTGAAAACCATAACTCAAAATCAAATCCATATCAAAGAAAAAAGGTGTTTTATTTCTCAGGGCACGACGATTACCACAGTTGATGTTGATATATGGTCTGCAATTAAACATCACAATGATATTTTCAAAATGGATTGGGGAAAGTATTTTCCTTAATTTTGTTTCTTTGCTCTCTGTGTTGCTTGCAACTACTTCTCCACCACAACATGACTACAAATTCCCAGTAATAAAGAAATGATTTTCATTCAGCCACACCACATGGCCTTGCAGCACAGATCATGAAATAACATAAAAAATAAGTTTTGGAAATCATTATTGATGAATTTTCTTATCTAGACTAATACCTTTATATTAAATGGAGGCAGGTAATTCCATACAAAAAGGGACAAAATAAAGAATTTTTGAAAATACATCTAGTGAAATGTTATCTGAATGGGTAAATAGTATACTTTCTATAGTTGTTTGGCAACAGTGTAAAATTATCCAGCATTCCCTACTTTCCAGATGGCAGCTATGATAAGTTTCCTGTAAAGTGACTGTTGGTTTCCAAGATAATTTCTTTATCACGTAATGTTTCTTTCATTTGAATACATAATGATATTTAGTATTTATGCTTTACCAAGTTAATTGATAGCTAATTTGCTTCAAAATTTAGTGATGTGCTAAATATAATATTTGTTGGAAGTTATCTAATTTAGCAGGTTTTTGTAGGTAGACTAGCTTGTAACGCAAGTGACCAAAAAAGATAGTTTTTGTCCTGATAATAGCAATGAAAATATTTAGCCAAAAATTTATTATCTCTTAGTAGACTGTAAGTGAGTGCTGAAAACAAATTAGCAGCTTACTGCAAGCAACGAATATCTAGTAATGGTAAGCTGAACTTGTGTAACATAAGTGTCCAGTGTTTTTGCAACTTAAGTGACTTGTTTTACAAATTAATTGCTGTTTAAAATGATATAATGAGCCATCTACATTAATTTAATTAAAAATAAAAAGTAAGGTCACACTTTTACTTTACTAGATTATCATGAAATTGTTTTGATAGAAGGCTCCGTTTATAATCATGAATGGGCCTCTGGAGTTGAATAAAGTAATGCTGTTGCCTCGGCTTCAGTTTTAGTGCCAGTGTCTTTCAACCACCGGCTGTAAAAAGGGCGTTGCACTAAGGGGCTGATGGCTAATTTAAATGTAATTTTATATTTGACAGCAAGTCTATACATAATTGAACTATGATTATGCCATAGTTGATATATTAATATTTATTAAGGGTGCATATTAATTTCCATATAAACTTTAAAGATCAGAAATGTATTTATGAGTGAATTTTTTTGTTCAGGGCATCAACTTGTCATAAATAAATTTACTGGACTGTGGTCTCAAAAAGGTTGAGAACCACTGCAACAAGCAGGCAAAATACACCACTAGTTGCTCCGTGACTAGGTTTAGTGGCCATTTAACCAAATTATACATGATGCCATACAAAAACTTGCTAAATTAGATAACTTCCAATAAATATTATATTTAGCACCACTAAATTTTGAAGCAAATTAGCTATCAATTAACTTGGTAAAGTCTAAATACTAAATATCATTATGTATTCAAATTAAAAAAACATTAGGCTTACCTGATAAAGAAACCATCAACTATCAACATTTATTAATATTGCTTCTAAATCAACTGGGTTCTAAAATATAAAATTTCTTTATAAACAAAAATTCAATCCTTAAGAAAATGTTGCTCAACTTTAATTTGTTTTATCATTTTCATAGCTATCCAGTAAAGCATATGTAAACAATTTTGATAACTAAGTACACTGGGTATACGGTATTGGCATAAGGTAACAGTTCGTTATATTGGAGACACATTTCTTCATTTTTACAGAAGAAACTACTTACGGAAATGAGTTTCTCTAAGCTTTCCAACGTTCGTGGAGGTAGTTTCTTTCATCGTGGCATCTATTTGACCAGCAAATTTCAAGAGAAATATCCCACCGACACACAATTGACATGCTTCCCATACGTGAACTGCATGCTCCGTACGTTCGATGACGTAACCCACTGTCAGTGTTTCAAACTTTTTTTTTTACTATGCTTGCCTAACCCAACCAAACCTAACCCTATGGAAATGGTTTGTGGAGCTATCCGTGAATGGATCGTGGGGCTATCTGCGAATGGTTCGTGGGGCTATCCATCAGCTATCCGGACTATCGTCAGCTACCCATGCATAATGTATAATTTCCACCGATGACGAACATGATAGTAGGTATTTTCGGTGAAGAAGGTTGAAACACTGCATACCCACAACGTGAGTCAAGATGTGCCCGCCATATTGTGTGTTCCGGAAGCAAAGAAAGGAATAAAAAAAAAATCACTATGTGAAAAATTGTGTTTGTTTTCGTGTAAAAAGCATAATGGCACCTTGAACTATGTTCCGCAATACACAATTGGTAAGTACGAACCATGCGAAACACAAAATATTCGATTTCAGTGTGTCTCCGATATAACGAACTGTTACCTGGCATAATTACTACTAAGTACTGCTGACCAGAAAAAGCTCTACTCACATTGTAGGGCAAGATACTATTCAACTTAATCACATTTCCTTCAAAAATATCATTTTCCATGTTGTAAAAAATGTCTATAAACAGTGATCCAGACAAGAAAGTTACCACAGAAAGCAATGGTGTCAAACACTGACATTAATATTAAAATATTTAATTTTTATCTCGTGTATGATATCACATTTTATGTGATAACCTATATAGTATATACGTACGTTGTAAAAGTGGCAGGTTAATGATCCCACTGTATGATTCAATGCGCATGTCTTTCATAAGAATACCCTTGCACTACGAGCCCAAAATTGCATGTCAATCTTCCTATATTTTGTGCTCATTTTGAATTACTAGTTTTAAATTAAATATTTGTAAATAACCATTTAGATTCATGAATTGGCATAGTGAATCCACCAAAATACAAATCTATTAATTTGTACAGTAATGTGAATTAGCGTTTATCCTTCAGTGCTCGCATAATATTTTGCGAGAAAGTTCTAGCCACATAATGCAATCAAATACTTGTACAGTTACTAATGTTATAGACCAAAGTTATATTTAGAACATAATTTTCGTATTCACTTACCCGGTCCTGTACACGAACATCTTTCCAGTAACTGTATTTTCAGGAATGACAGTAACAGACACATCACGACGACACTGTCACTTCGTTTTCCCAAGATTACGAAAATAACCAACGATAATGTTACGGGACTACATTAAACACACTGACCTTAGCAAATGAACTCTGTTAATACTTATAAAATTCTCCGTATTGATGGAATAAAAGCACACTTCAACAATGAAGCACTTTCACTGACCTAACTCTCACACTAACTTCGACATATCAAAAACAGAAACCCGTCAGCAACTGCACTTCTCCTCAACAGAATTCTGCGCAATCTTACTGAGCATCAACCATTTTATAACGACACATTTCATTGGTATTGCCAAGAGAGCATCTACCAATGAAAGTGTTCCTTAACCAACATCGTGATATTTGTCGCGCCCATGTATAAATCCTGTGCTAAATCCGATAACATCACAATAGGGTACGAATTTGTTTGTTCCGACGAGAGTCCGAAATATGTCCTAATGACCACCAGACCAGTGCGGGACCATGTAATCCCAAATGGAGGACTTATCATTGCTTTCTTTTTTTGTATCTTTATTCATTATCCGAGCCGACGTTCCCTTTTACAGGAATTTGAATGAAATGGGGAGTCAGTCGGTAACGCGTCTGACTACCATGCTAAAGGTCCCGGGTTCGATCCCCGGCCGGTTCAAATCCGGGAACTTTTCTAACGTTGGAACGTTTCTAACGCCCCCGGCGCCCACCCAGCGACGAATGACATGCGTACCTGGGGGAAACCTTGCGGGGTAAAGGCGGTCACATCAGCCCCACTCACGACCGGATCAAGAAAGTGTGGGGCGTTACACCTACACTCCCTATACGCCTTCATGGCATGGTGCTAAGCACAGGGGAACACTTTACCTTTTGGGGAGTTAACAGGAATTTTCAGGGGGACCGGAAAAGTGCCGGGAACCCCCTCCCCCAATTCATCGTTCCTTGTTTTTGTTGTGTTTCTGTTTTCCAACTCAGAACACTCAATTCAATCTTTGTCACTGGCGGGGGGGCGGTCGGCTCGGATACCCACTAAAGGTGCGCAATGTATTTTTAATGCGCGAATCACACGGAACTGGATTTCCAGTAGGAATGCCATAGTTGGCGCTGGACTGGCTACCCATTTGCTAGTTTTCGCCTCACACGATACTTGTTACCGTACTTGTCGATAGACTTTTGATCCCATAAGACATTGCGCAGAGCAGACACTGTAAAGATGGACGAGCAATTTGAAAAATGTTCTAGGAGAATTACTGCTTTGTGCTTTTATTAAAAATTTTAAAAAAAATAAAAGTATGGACTAGATATTGGCTCGAAAAATATATATAGCCTACATGAAATTCGCAGGATTCATTCACAAATAAAAAAAAATCCAATATTTAATAGTAATACACTCGTAAATACATGGATTTTCATTTTCGACTAATCATATTTGTCACGTACACATCTCATCGCTTTGCATAAATACCTAAACATAATTATTAATGAACTGAACACGAATGCACTGCACGTCATCTCCTTACATCTCTTTATCGAGAAACTAACAAAAACACTAAAATAGCAAAGAAACATCTCCTTTGCAAACTCAAATATTATCTTCACATGGACAAACTTTGCTCTGATTGTCTGCCTACAGAATCTAGTCGAGGAAAGCCAGTAGCAATTAGAACATGTCCTATTCCTCAAAGCCAGTAAAGCAGCCAGCCAGGCAGTCATCTTTCCGGTCAGGTAGCCAGTTCATCGCCAACTAACTGGTTATCCAGTTCCGTGTGATTGGGCCTTAAGTTTCAACCAGTGGTGTGCCCGGGATTTTCCAAAGATGGCGTTACGTATACGCATAAAGTGAGCTTGAAACATCAATTCAAATTCAAACCTCCGATCCATGTTTTTACCTGACGAAGATTGCTGTAATAATCATTCAAAATTACGGGAAATGAATTGTTAAGGTCAGATCCAGACTTCGAGAAATGATTTCCCTATTTTCGGGATCCCAAACCGTCGGGAAATTCCAAAGAATCGTATTTTAAAAGTGGATAATTCTTGGTATTCTCTTTTCTCTAACCGTCTGAAACAGGGCCGCCGTTGGGAAACGGAAGGCCCTGTTGGAAACCATACCCCCAGGAAACTTTCCGCCACCTGATTGAAAGTATGCCTGCGAGAGTGAAGGCTGGCATCAAGGCTAAGGGTGGGCCAACACCGTATTGACCATAGGCGTGCGCACGAGGGACAGTTGTCCCCTCTAATACTTCAACTGAGGATTTTTTTTTTTCGGAATAATCTAATACATATACAGCTTCATATCCTCACTAGGCATGGCATTTTCGAAAGAATTTTACAAGAAGCTGCACAGAAACTTATTTTAGTCAGGCAATTTACACTTTAACCTGGGCAAAATTGCTTCAGAAGGTTTTTAAATATTTAGCTCAAAAATCATTGCTGAATAACATATCCAAAATCAGACAAAATCGGACCACGGGAACACTCCCAAAAACGAATTTCAAAATGGCGGACTGGCCGTTTTCTATTAAAGGCAAAAATAAAGTAATTTACTATTGAATTGTAGAGAGATAATACTTTTATTTACATTTAATAATGCTTAAACTGAAACTATCTTTCAACAATATATCATTGCTTATGTAATTTTGACATTAAAAATTATTTTTATAAGTTGAAAATCGAGAAAATAACAATTATCTACTTTGATTTCTTCTAATGTTCTCTTAATTATAATGTCAACTTCGAAAGATGTTCTAAGTTTAATTAATCATCTTCATCACTGTAAACACTGGCCTACACTTGTGGTGGGGGAATGGGGGAGGGAGCTATAGTCACTCCCGAAATTTTGAGAAAAACGAAAATTTTTCAATGATAGCATAGAACTTGGATAAAACCAAAGCGCTAAATGCAAATCCCTCTTAAATTAATCCTCAGATTACAATTTCCAGTTAAAGTTCCAAATATACAAAATATTTTATTGTGTATTCCCCCTCCCCAAGCAGAACGAAGGGATACCCATTTTTACATTTTCCACCCCCCCCCCCCCCAAATAATCCTGCGTACGCTAGTGACTGTCATCATCTTATTATTGTAACACTCGCTACTAGCTGTTGAAGAGGACAATCGATTATGCTTGCATCAACATCGGAAAGTATGATCAAGATTCGTCGTGCAGGAACAGCAAACCATCTTTAGGAAATCTGGATTAAGTGGATGTACAGCCATAGCAGGAATTATTCTATATATACCAACCCCACCCTCGATCATCTCTTCTGCGTACTTCCAGATTCTTATTTGAAAGTGTGTGCGAAAGCTAAGGTACTTTGTGGACGAATCGGTAGGTGACAAACACTCAGGTGTAACAAACGATCCACCTGCAGCTATCTTTTCAATTAACATTCGACGACATAGTTCGTTTGTGAATTCCAATGACTCTCAGTCATACAACAGAAGCATTTCTTTTCTTCCAACGGCTTCAATGTCTGAATGTAGGCATGAACGTAAACAAAATTAATTTGTAGCTGAACGGAGTTGTTTTAGTTCCACTTTATTCACAGATACGCTAATCAGGCCTAAACATGAAGTTTAAAGAAGGGATCCTAATCACTACTTGCCTCCACTAGGTTTCGAACCCGGAACCCCTTCAACACAAGGCGACGGATGTTATCAATACGCCATCGAGAGGTCAGAAAAATTCTGGGTGTGGTGTTACAGCCCGTGAAAACATACAGATACACACGAGCAGCTTGCGGATGTCAAGACCCAAAAATGATTGAATTCTGAGGATATCGAACACATTATTGGGAGATGGTCTTCACCTTACGTCACGCGATAGTACAACTTGAAACCATTGTCCTTGCTATGGTACAGAAGCAAGTCGGCCTGTTCCTTCTATTACTGTTCTATAAACATTTGCATTTTGTGATGATGAGACTGCAGCAAGAACGATGTCCACATGTGCATCCTCACCTGCGTTGGACACAGAACACCGGCGCTTCTTCAACGTCTCGCTTAGAAGGGAAATAATTGCTTCGTTGTTTTCATTAGCTAGGAAGTGTCAGACTTTCTTGCCGGCGCTGAAATAACATTCCTACTGATCTTGATGCAGAATGTTTTGAGAATGTTCCAAAATGTCTGTGGGTGCATATCAATGGCGGTTAGATCTGTAATTATCAAGTATTGTATACTTTAAACAACTTACATGCACAATGATTGCAAGAGGCAATGATATTATCAACACGTTACTAAAAGAAAATACCACATTCATACAAATTAAAATGAAAAAATCTTCGTAAATGCAAATAATTTTAATTCTATTGCAGAAAGAACTATGCAAGGATTTTGTTGTGAACAGAAACTATAAAATGACTAACTTTATGTACCAAATAATAATAATAATAATAATAATAATAATAATAATAATCATGACATGTTAACTTTCAATATAAAACACATTCCTTCTTACGTCATTTGCACTTATGAATTTGTTTGCAATTTTGGTAATGTCAATATACTTCCATTATTAATGTGGAGACTGCCTTTGACTTGACCAGAGACAGGCAAGGAAGGGGGGAATGTGTTGCTTGGTTGCCTTTGCACAAACACATTTGAAACAATTATGTTTTAGACGTTAGAAATATTAACTTCCATCTCAATGTTTTAATTGCTTATTATTTTTTGATAATGGCAAGTGAGAAATATTTATTTTATTTAGTTTTTATCAAACTAAAAATCTTGTGGGTGCGGCGCACCCACAAGATTATTTATGTGGGTGCTCGAGCCCCGGAGCACCCACGTAGTCGGCGCGCATGTTGAGAAATATGCCCTTGATCGTATGAAATCCACTGTAACCATCAGAAACAACGATAGCCCTTCCGCATGTTTTCAGAGTGAAATCTACACAGTGGAACTCAATGTAGGATAGATCCACCATCGAAAACGCACTGGTTTGGATACTGAACTTCTTCCATTCGTAATTCGTTGGTGTATTTGAGTACTGCATGACCTGAGACTTGTCGGCTCTTCTCAACATACTTTGTCATTCGAAAAATGCACGAGAATACGCACAAAGCTCGTAAGACATGACATCTTCCAGTCATCCTCTGAAAGAGTGCTGCATCTACTTGGACAAATCCAACAGGTCTCTCAACAGCAGCAGCAGCAGAAAATCCTACGGTTTTCACTTTGTCAACCTTTTGGCAGAATATTTGAACACCCTTTCTCAATCATTTTGAAGACGACGTTTGTACCGATTTAATGCAATTCATCAAAATTCACTCCTGGATCAGCTGTGATTGCTGTGCTAGTGTTGCAGAAACTTGAGTCAAAATGGAATGGGGATATGGAACCTACGTTGTTCGATTGCTTTTTTAATATCATTATGGTCCCCCGTTTGTCTACCTTCTCGCATTTCGTGTGTTGTTCACTAACGTTCAACAAATCTCTGGTATATTCTTGCATTGCTAAGTTCATTCAAATTCAATTCAATTATTATTTAATTAAGGGCGAGTTTCAGCCTGTGGCTGTTCTGCCACCTCAGCTAAGCGGAACGCAGGTGTATGGAAAACAGGCATGTTGCCTTCTGATTTCTACAAATGCATTTCCCTGTGTCAGTCCTGCTTTGCTTTGCAGGGAATGCATTAGTACTTGTTCTATTACGAGGTGTGATCCAAGTCCAACCCAGAGTCCCGGATTCGATACCTGGTGGAGATACATAGTGGTTCGGATCCCACCTTAAGCTGTAGGTCCAGCCTAAATTAGCCTTTCTGTGCATAAAGTAGACTTAAAACAAAAACTCAATCCGAGTCCGGCCCATAATCTGTCACTACATCTTGTCACAAATTTACCTCCCAGGAACATTTTCTGCATGGTTGGATTTTTAGACGGCAAACAATGTTTTCTGCAAGTAGGTATATAGGCTTCAGATAATTGTGATGTCTGGTTGCTGCAACAATCGAGAGAATCTCCAGCATAGGTTATCGCGTGCAAGCGGGCAGTGGGTAGGTAAAAGGCAGACTATGCTGGCCTCTAATTGTCTACCGGGATGTGCCAACAACTCCAGAGGATATGCAACACCGCATTACTGCGGCCTGTAGGGACATTCCCTACGAGATGCTACATTCTGTGCAACGATCTTTGCGTGGGCGCCTCGTTGCCTGTATCGCAGCTGACGGCCACCACTTTGAACACACACTTTGACAGGTTTCGCTTCTTACGCAGTGGTTCTTCGACATACTGTCATGGTCATTTTCATTATGCTGTAACACTGTCAAATACATGGTGCTGACGATGTCTACTGTATTTTTTCTTCTTTTAACACGTTCTGTCTTCATCTTGTCCAATGGCTTCCGACATCTCATACTTGTACATGCCGTGGTACTGACGGTCAAGTGGGCCACTTGTTAGTTTGTTTACATATTTTCACATGGCCATATCTTCGTTCCTATGTGCAGTAGATGCATGAGACCAACGGCGTTGTGTTTCTCTGCGTGTGCTCTTTTATATTATGCATGTTATTGTATATCGTTCCATTTAAAAAATATGACTTTGCTCCAGATGCCCCATTTGTCGATATATTTTTCGACCCACCCCATACCTCCGATTTACGAGCCCCATTTGATATTATTGTTTCCCGCAAATCTCACATCGCTACTGTTTCTGGTTTCTTCGCTATTTCAGGTGGTACTTTTATGTGCCTCACGCGGTAGTAGAACACCATACCGGGTTCTGCGCCCTCATTTGGGGCTCGAATCATCATTTGGGGCTTGTCGTGGGCCCTTACTGTAGCCTTTTATGAGGGGGTTTATGGCCCCCTGTTTATGTTTGGCAACACTGTGGGCCCTTATTGTAGCCTTTTACGATGTGTATTTTGAGGACAGATTTGGCAACACTGTGGGCCCACTGTAGCCTTTTATGATGTGTATTTTGAGGACAGAGTTGGCAACACTGTGGGCTCACTGTAGCCTTTTATGATGTATTTTGAGGACAGAGTTGGCAACACTGTGGGCTCACTGTAGCCTTTTATGAGGGGCTTATGTACTGTCTGGCAACACTGGGGGCACAGAGTTGGCCTGTGGGCCCACTGTAGCTTTTTGAGAGGGGCCTATGTGCGCCCAGAGTTGGCCTGTGGGCCCACTGTAGCCTTATGATGTATTTGAGGACAGAGTTGGCCTGTGGGCTTTTACTGTAAACTTTCAAAGGGCCTGAGGGGCCCATGTACCTATGTCTGGCAACCCTGTGGGCCCTTGTCGTAGCCTTTTATGAGGGGGGTCTATGGCCCTCTGTTTATATTTGGCAACCCATCCGAAGAAAATTCCACTATATGATCTTTCACTGGCTAAGCTAACCTACAAATAGTGGCAGCACTGACGAGGCTCGAATTATTATTTCAGGCTCGAAATTATTATTTGACGCTCGAATTATTATTTGAGGCTCGAAACAAATCGCTAAATATAAAATAAAATAACAATGCCTATGAACCTGTTTGGCTTCAGGAAGCAGGCTATGGAGGTATCCGCCCAAAGCGCACCATCGCCACCTGCAAGCTGGGACCTGTTACCCTCCCTATTATCTAAACTCAACGGTTTGTTGATTATACACTTGAATAGCATCCTGACCCAGTACGACGAGGATGTGGGCAAGACTTTCTACATATTCAACATCAACTTGAATTATTACCAATTCCCCATCTCCGGCAAACTGCAGTTTGACATGAATCCCGAGAATAAAGGAGAGGCCAAAATTTCCTCCGGCAAGAACATCTATCGCATCAAACACGATAGGATGAACAGTACCACCACGTACGATGTATCTGCTGGCGATCGCCTGTACATAGAGCTCTTGGACGACTACGACAAACTTATTCCTCTTTTCATAGAAATGAAAATTAGCTATCCTATAATAAATAACAATGCCTAACGATATTTTTGGCCATACGAAACGCGACGACCATGGCGACGAGCTTCTCATGCTCGACGTCAGGGTCAAGAAGCTGCGAAGCGATCTGCAGGCTTTCCAGTCCACGCTCAACTCCAGCCTCCAGTCCGAGATAGCCAGCTTGCAGTCTCAGTGCTTGGACCCTGTACTCAAGATTGATGCAGAGCTAAAATCGCTGCTGCAAAAATACACCGACCTCGCGTCGATAGACAATCTCGACAAGCTGGCACTGAGTGTGGGCAATCTGCAGAACAAACTTCTGAAGCTGCAACAAACGCAAACCTCAGACGTTGAACAGCTGAAACAACGCTTGCAGGATCAAACAAGCAACATCCAGACCGAACTGCAAACTATCATCCAAAGCATTAAAACACAAGACGACTACGATCGCGTGAACGCTAGTATTGCTAAATTGCGCGAACAGTTTCAATCTTTCGAAATCCCTACGTTGGAAAGCATCAAGGCTGAGCTTCAAACGGATGCTTTGCATGCGGCCATCAACGAAGTAAAAACTAAACTCCAAAGGCTGGAGGATTTTATCAACAATCTACCGTCGTCCAGCGAACTGAACGCCATTGCCCGTAGCGTGGCCAACATCAAAATCCAACTTGAGACCTACGAGGATTTCGGGAAGCTGCAAGGCACCATAACCCATATTGAGGATGCTCTTGCTGTCATTAGAAATGATCTGGCAAACGTTCACGATGAGCTGGAAACCAAACTGCCGGGCATCAGGGATACACTGGCCAACGTCCAACAGCAAATCGCTAAACTGGAAAATCTGAATGCAGAATCCGAGTTGTCTCATTTCCATCACTTGATCGACGACATACAGACTAAGTTGGAAACCCTGCAACAATCTACCCCCACCCAGGATGACATAACACAACTGCAAGAAGGCATACGTGCTGCTGCCGATGCCTCGGAGTTGGACGCGGTGAAAAAAGCTTTGGAATCGCTCCAAAACACGGTGGCCACCCTGCCTACCTCTCAGGAACTGAAAAGCGTGAAGAGAACTCTCAACCGAATACTCAAATCCGACGACATCAAAAACATCCAATCCGAAATTGAATCGATACGGGGGTCTGTCGCGACTTTACCTACCAACCAGAACATCACCGAGCTGCATGAATTGTTTGCGGAAATTAGAACCCAGGTCCACGACCTTGTAATACAGAGCTCCAAGTTGACGCTTGTAGAAAGCCTGCAGCAGATTATTGCCAGCGTGAAAGAGCAAATTGGGAGTATCGAGGCAAGTCAGGAATCGACTATAGCTAATTTCAGCACCCAACTACATGACTTAAATGAAAAATTCAAGAGCCTTATTGTCGATGTAAAGATCAAACCAAACTACGACACTGTTGTTCATGCTATCGAGGAACACCTGGAATCGGTGAATGGTAGATTGGAGGATGTGGAGACTGAGGTTCGAACCAACGTAAACACTCTAAATGCCGGCATCGACAATCTCAAGTCTACGATTGTCATCGAACTGTACAGCATACCAAACAGAGAGTTCTCCTCCCCTTTCAATCCAGGTTACAAACTCTACATGTTGACTCCTGCAAAAGCCTATCATCAATTTTTCCTCGCTGGCACACTTCAGTTCGTCAAGGTTTCCTACTGGTCTTTGCCTCACGCAACCCACTACCCAATCATGACCGTGACGAACATTGGCGACGAGCCTAAAATAAGAGGAGTTGAGCTGGTCGATTTCACACACCCCGAAAGTCGCGAGACTGCCTATGCCGAAGATGCCACTCAAATTATCGACATAGAAATAGGTGACAAGCTGTATATAGAAAACCCAGCTTTGTCTGCAGCCAGAAATCCCATCCAGGCTATATTCTTATTTTCGCGCCATGTCTAGGCAGGGTATCGTGAACGAGCTTCATAAACCTGCACGACGAAACTACAAACGACTGGCGGTGGTGACCAAACGCGTGGATGACCTTTGGCAGGCTGACCTTGTGGAAATGAGTAGCGGCAACCTAAAAAATTTACATAAAATCAACAAAGGATACAAGTATCTTCTTACTGTTATAGATACATTTTCAAAATTTGCGTGGGCTTTGCCCCTCAAGGCTAAAACAGGTGTGTGCGTAATGGAAGCATTCAAAACTATTTTCAATGAAAGTGGCAGGCGACCTCGATTTCTTCAAACGGATAACGGAAAGGAATTTTACAACTCGATATTTCAACGGTTTGTTCAGAAGCAAAATATTCAACATTACTCGACTTTCAGTCACATCAAAGCCAGCGTAGTGGAACGTTTTAACCGTACTCTCAAAACACGCATGTGGAAACGATTCACGCTTCAAGGTAACCACAAGTGGGTCAATGTGCTTCCGGAACTCGTAAACTACTATAATCACAGTTTGCATAGCACGATACGCATGAAGCCTGCCGATGTCAGCAAGTCTGATGAGGCACGACTGATCTCTACTGTTTATTGTCCCAAGTACCGGCCCACTAACAAAAAACCGAAATTCAAAATTGGAGACCAAGTAAGAATTAGTAAATTTAAGCGCATGTTTGAAAAAGGCTTTACCAAAAACTGGAGTACGGAACTTTTCACTGTTGCTCGATTGTTACCCGGTAACCGTCACACGTATATAATAAAAGATAATCGCGACGAAATTTTGAAAGGGCGATTCTACGAGGAGGAACTCTCCAAAACAAAATACCCCAATACGTATCTTATCGAAAAAGTATTACGTAGAAAAAGTGACAAACTGTTGGTGAAATGGTTGGGACTCGAGGAAAAAAGTTGGATCGACGCAAACGAGGTGATTGTGTAACGGGTGCTTGGGATGTGGTGAGGCGACTGCCAGATTTTCCCCCGGAGCGTCAGGCTAGGAAAAACGGCGAACTGTTGCCGGACGACATTCGCTGCCTTATTGTCGGACCTTCAGGGTGTGGGAAAACAACTTTACTTATTGATAATTTTCTTCTTGCTCCCGACTGGTTAGATTGGAAGAACAGGCACTTGTATGTTTTTTCCAAAAGTTTGGAGCAAGCAAAATATCAACAGCTGACAAAACTGTACGAAGGGCTGAGCATAGCTACTTTCGCCTCCGAAGTAATGCCACTAGACTGCTGCCATGAAAATTCGGTGGTGGTCTTCGACGATGTCATCCTGGAGAACCATAACGAAATTCGCAATTTTTTTACACAGGGGCGGCACAGAGGCATGGACTGCTTCTACCTTGCTCAGACTTTTTCTAAAATTCCCAAGCAGCTTCTCCGAGACAACGCTAATTTTATTTGCTTGTTTCGTCAAGACCACACCAATTTAAAACATGCTTACGATGATTATGTAGGCGGGGACATGAACTACAATCAGTTTTCCAAATTTTGCTCTTCATGCTGGAATCAAGATGATTTCGGATTCGCCACGATAGACATGACGAGGAAACCTAATGACGGAAAATACAGAAACAAAATAAACAACTTTCTAAACGTTGCGACGTTACAAGAAACGTCTTGACGTATTATAAATAACAAATAATGAAACGCAAACTCGCAGACGATAACTTGAAGCTGCGCGACTACCTGGCCAAACGCTTCATGGGTTGGAAATCAGAGAATCGCGGAATTTACGAAGAGAAAAAGCGACAGGACCAACCTATTATTGATGCTATAAGTGGACTAGGTAAAGACATCAAAGATGTTACCGAGCAAAATAAAGATTTAATCAACGAGCTCGTGCCACTTGCTGCTCGAAATTATGCTGTGCCTACACCCATATCCAGTATTCACACTACCCCGTTCGAACTTGGAGCTGCACCTCTGAGACGTCAGGTTCTAGGCAGTACCTCTTCGGACAAGGTAGTTGAATTAGGTCCGTTGGCGAGAGATTACCTGAGCACCGGGAAATTTGAAAAGGACGAGGTGTTTGGATTGTACCCCTCTGTGGAACCTAACGAGGGTGTGGTTTGGAAAATTGGAAAGTCAAAAGTTACGTTCGAAGGTGACGACGTGAAAATTAATTTGGGCGAGAAGAACAGCTGGACTAGGTATCCTGGCACTGTGGGCCTGTGGGAACTTATTACCAAAAAGCAACCTAAAGATTATACAGACGAGGATTACCAAAGTTACACAGAAATTTTAATCATAACGGATGCCCTGTACCAAAACAACGATGCAACACAGAATCGCGTAAAATCAAGCAGTGGAGAAAAATACAGGAACCTCATCAAGCCAATATGGAACCAAATTAAAACTGGCAGCGGTGTCAAACTCTACAATACCCTACCTAAAGAGTTTGTTTGGGTAGACGACGTAAGGAAGCTTGTAGATCGATTGCTGGTTATCGCAGGCAAAGAAAATGCAGGCAATCGCAACTTCCACAACGAGAAGGTGGGCATCATGGACATGATTAGCACCAAGCTTAGCAACTTTATTGTCAACGACAACAAAGGTATAGGTTACCTTATCAAAATCATCAACACCCTGCCTCCCAAATTCTGGAATGTGGCCGAGGGTCGAGGTCTCGTGAACGACATCATCAACAAGCTACCCTTCGAGATGCATCTACCAGGTTACCAATACTGCGGACCGGGTACTAAACTGGAACGGCGACTGGAAAAAGGAGACAAGGGGGTAAATCTGCTGGATGCTGCATGCAAGGATCACGACATTGCTTACAACACATATACGAATTTAGATGCGCGTCACGATGCTGATAGAAAATTGGAGCATGCCGCGTTCGGGAGACTCGTCAGCAGAGACGCCTCGCTGGGAGAAAGAGTTGCAGCATTGGGCACGACCATTGCCATGAATACAAAACGAAAATTGGGGTGGGGGCTGTAATTAAATAACATACAGTAAAAAATGTCTACGCATATAACAGACTTACCAACAGAAGTGTTATACAAAATATTTACATTTACTTTCGACGATAGTCACGAGGATGTTAAAAAGCTTATTGATTTAGTTAAAATAACACCACAATTTCGCTTGCCCTGTGAAATGCTACTTCTGGATCATCTGAGAAAAATAAGCGCTGTAAAATCTTCTTCTTCTCCCTATGCTCTTTTTCGGGCTGCTGATGAAAAATTGGCTGATAAGATGGACGAACTTCACGAGTGGAGACAGGGGAGGAGACGATATACAGACGACTGGTATGCTTCAAAATGCTGAAACCAGCAGGATCATCGATCACTTGATCGCATTAGGCAATGCCGAAATTTTTTTCTATAAATAACACACTGTAAAAAATCTACGAGACCAAAAAAAAATATTTCTTCGATATGAGTGAAAAAATTAGTGACGTCCAGGCATTAAAACAAATGCTAAATTTGTCAGTCGAATATATAAAAATTCAGGAATTGGAAGTGGACAAACCTTATGCAATAACTTCTGGTTCAATTGTTGCAACCCAGTTTGGTCCTAAAGTACGTCTGTTGCTCAACGGACAATACAGTCTATTTTTACCAGATCGATACGCTAGCATGTTATCCGACGAGAAGCTATCCATTTTAATCGAGAACACAACTCGAATCGTGTACAAGGGGACAAAAGAACTTCTTGGTAAGAAAACAAAGCACATAATCGAATTTGTTTAATAGCTGCAAAGTATATATAAATAACATACCGTAAAAAAATTACACGGGAGGGAAAACAAAAAATCTCTGAACATATATAAAATAACATACCGTAAAAAAAAAAATTACATCATGAAGCCCAAGGGCGTCGTGTACCAGATACCATATTCGAATCTGAAAACGCTGGGTGCCCTCAATGGGTTACTCACCAAGAAACAACGCGAGAAGAAACGTTCATGCTTGTCCAAAGGACACGGAATGAAATTGCTGCTCAGCACTCCACAATTGAAAAAGTTGCAGCATTCGCGGAAGCAGCAGAAGATTGGAGGTTTCATATTCAGCATTCCGGCCATCTTGGCAGCTTTGGGTGCAGTGGGCAGCTTGGCAGGAGGCAGTGCCGCTATCGCCAAAACCGTCATCGACTCGAAGAAGAACAAGGCGGAATTGGAAGAACAGAAACGTCACAACCTGGCTATGGAAAAGAAGGGGAAAGGTGTGACCAAAAAGCGAAAAAACAACCTCGATGCTTTGAAGAAATATAAAAAAAAGAAGAAGCCCTGTCCAACTTCGATATTGAATCTCTGATCGAACTGTTGGGAATAAGGAACTTTAGAGGTGTTTTCATGTCCGATTCTCTACCCTCTGCTGTGAAGAAAAAGGAGTATGGCGTGGTCAACCTGGACAGTTACAAAAATCCTGGTACACATTGGATATGCTACCTCAAAATTGACGATGACAAAGCATTTGTTTTCGATTCGTTCGGTGGCACACCGCCTGCCAGGTTGGTGAAGTATCTCAGTGTTGCCAACCTCTACTACAATGACAAACGCATCCAGGGTTTCACCGATGTTAACTGCGGCCACCTATGCCTTTCCGTTCTCGCATACATGTCTAAAATAAATAACCCCTCGGTGGAGCATTTTCAGAAAGCATTGTGGTACCTAAAACACCATGGGAGTGTTCCATCTCACCAGCGAGACTTCGGTCTTGAAACTCGCGTTGCATGACGACATCATCTATCCTAAATCTATTGCTCTTCGTGCATTCTACAGCATGTACCTGATACCCAATGTCACGGAGCACAATAACAAAATTACTGTTGGAAATGAAAAAATAGTTATCACGCCAGGACAGTACAATCTGTCTACCTTGCAAGCCCAATTGCCAAGAAATATACTGCTATCTCAAAATTCTGTAACTCACAGAGTTGAAATTGTGTCTGCTACGGAAACAGTAGACCTAGGCACTGTTGGAGAGCTTCTGGGATTCGAGAACAACACAAAACTCGAACCTGGCATCAAGCACATCGGTGCCAACATTCCTAAATTTCTAGCCATCGAGACTCTGAACATACATTGCAACGTGGCAGAAGGCATGATCACCAAATCCTCGGATGGCATCCCAGGCAGCCACAAGCAGACAGGTATTATCGCTACGTTCAAACCAAACTCTGAATTCATGGAACCGATTATCTACACACCCTCACCACCGATATACTTCCCTATATCTCGTAATCGCATAGACAACATAGAATTGGCAGTGACAAACGAGAAGGGGGAGGTGGTGAATTTTGCCGGAGCTACTACCACCGCCGTCGTGGAGATTAACGTATAATAAATAACAATCATGGAGCAAATCGAAAGTTACGAGTTGCAGTCCTTCCCACCCAATCGTCGCACGTTTGCCAATTTGAACGAACCGAACAGGGAGATCGAATACGATGTGGACGTCGGGGATGGGTTTATTCACCCTCACAGAGCTGATTTGTATATCAAGTTTGATGTGGTGAAGAGAGACAACGGCGAAGCATTCCACGCCAATGCAAATTTAAGACTTGTGGACAATTTTGTGCCGCATCTGTTCTCGCAAGTGGAAGTTAGAAAGCATGGCACCGTCATCGATAGGGTTGACTACCCTGGGATTACTTCTACAGCTGTGGGAACACTGAAACTCTCCAAGACCGATGCAGCATACTACCAGGCAGGGGGATTCGAAGCAGATACAAAAATCAAAACTCAAAGCCACACAGTACTGTTTCCCATGCGCTTGCTTCCAGGTTTTTTCTCCGACTACACGGAGATTATGTGGAAGGGTGGTTTACGCGTCACTTTTCGCAGAAGCGCCAACGACAACGATGTGCTGATGCGTTACAGCACCTTGGGTGCAGACGGTGCAGCACTTGCCAACACACTACCCGACGCTGCCAAGTGCGTCATCCAGTCCATGGAGCTGCGCATCCCTGTGGTGGAATACGAATCTAATTACGGTCTCAAGTACAAAGCCGACATCTTGAAGAACCCCCAAGTACCCATCCAATTTTACGGCTACCAGTGCGTGCAGAAACCTGCTTCCGGCAGCCATTTTGAATTTGATGTTACTACGCAGTTCAACAGCATCCGGTACGATATGCCTGAGTTTGCGGTCGTGCTCTTCCAGACGGGGAAAGATAATAACCAAGAGAAAGATTCTAGCCAGTTTGATAATTGCAAAATTAAGAATGTTTACCTCAAAAATGGCAGGAATGAAGTTTTCCCACGCGAGAACTACAATCTAAACATTACGAACAACGATTACCTGAAACTTTACGAGGCGTACACAGCTTACAAGAGAGTGACCTCCAGCAATGTGGACGTGTACTACAACCCCAACGAATTCATAGCTCGCAGACCCATGTTCGTCATCAACACATCTAAGAGGAAGCAGGTGGTTGTCAACGATCGTACCAACATAAAGATCGTATGCGAGTTCCACGACGCCTTGCCTGCAGATACTCTGTGCAGCGTCATTCTTATTGCAGAGAAAACATTTGTGTATGACGTCAAGAATGAAAGAGTGACTGAACAGTTTTAGATACAAAAAAAAAAATTTAAAAAATAGCACACAATAAGAAATGTGGAATTTTATATACACAAGTACAAACTATAATAAGCAGTTTCCCAGAAGTTTAATTTTGCTGTGCCATGCATGTAATCGAGGAAGTTGAAGTAAATTAAAATTGATTTTTTTTCATTTTGCATTGCCTATTATTTTTTGTTGCACTCTGGGCAAACCTTACTAGTTTGGAGGCGATAGTGGCCCCACGGAAGTGTGTGGACCCCACATTCAAGAATACACCTCTTGTCGTCGTGTGCATCCAGAGCAACTTTCCTGACAATATTAGTTGTAAGCACATGATCGACGCTTTGGATACGATGCTCTTTTTGTAGAATGGGCGATTTTGTTCTGAGGCACTCGAGGTAATCCTCAAACTTGAGGTGCTCCCGAACCACTTGCCTGCTTACACCCTTTGCCTTTTTTGTTACAGAGCCCTCAGCCTGGATCGCATAGGTTTTGGCACGAAGTCCAGCAAACTCCACAATCACATCCCCGTCTTTCTCGTCCTTGAGTTTGCCGGGTATTTTTTTGTTCTGGGGTAGAATTCCATACCGGTTTAGCTGGGGATAGCCCGATGTGTCGAAGAGCTTGACAAGAGCTGGAACTTTGGCTATATCGTCATACGCATCGTCCGTGCGAACATGGTACACCAAGCTGTCTGTGTCTGTGTAGAGGAGCGAGATATTGTCGTTGTAGTGTGCACGTAGTATGTCGTAATATGTCTCGAACATGCACAACTTGCTCAGATCCAAAACTGCAGCTCCCACATAGATGGGCTTGTTGAGTAGCACCTCGCGCCGGTTCATGTGAACCAGAGACATCTGTTCATTGTAAATTGTTCGAGACCTGAACAGCGGGCTTGCAACAAGTCGACGACACTCTGTTTTCTTCGTCACCAACCTCACATCAACGCGATTTCGCACATTCTCCATGGTCTTCCCAAATACCGCATTGTTCATTAATTTGAAGAAATCGCGATCAAGTTCCGAAGTGGCATCAGTGCGATGTTTGGTGTTCAGTTCGATGTACGGCTTCAACCATGGAGACTGCTCGAACTTGAGGATGTGGTGAACTGCTTTGACCGAGACCCCTTGCTGCATTAACCACTGGAGGTTCCGGTAGTGTAGCACATAACGCTTTTTGGGCTCCAAGTCCATGACGAGCTTCGGTTGATCCGAGCCAGGTGGACACTTGAATTCCGGAGCAGGCGAAAGGTCAGAGAATGTATCCTGCAGCTTCTCGGGGAAGTCAAGGTCCACCTCGGCAAAAAACCCAAACTCGTCGCACTCTTTTTCGATGTCGTGGTATAAAGGATCAACCCACTCAAACTGTCCTGTTGGGAGTGGCTGCATCATGGAGTGCCCGTAAAGATTATTCACGTCAGTGTACATGATGTAGCTTGATGGTTGGGAGGGGTCGTAACCAGTGGCCATGTGGTGATTGTTGGCGTGTGCGAAGCGTTGCGACACTTGGACCATGCCGCCCCGGATAGCTCTCTCGATGAAAAGCATGATATCAACATCGAAGATAAGTGAAAGTTTAACTTTAGTCAGCAGGAGCATGGCCGACCATGCCAGTCCAGGAAGGCTGTAAAAATATACAGGGTCCAGGTTGTAAATGTTTATCGCAGTCGCCCGAAACGCCTGGAACACATCAGCAAGAAGCGTCACATCAAGCTTCAGGTATGCATTGTGGTAATCACCGAAAGTTCGGCAACCCAACTCGACCCACATAGACTGAGCATGCTTGTACTCCTCGTCGGTAATACCTGAACCTCTCAGCTGGCTGTAGAACTTATCCTGGGGAGGCAGCAACTCTTCTTCGAACTTGGAACGGTCTGTGACGTATTCGTAGGGGTAGACCCCTTTACGTCTTATGAGTGTGACATCTAAGTTCGGGAAACTTGATGTGGTAATGGTTAGTTGGTCGTCTCTGAGCTTCCCAGCAAGAGCATCCAGGCTTGCCTGGAGGAACCTCAGAGAGTCGAGGAACCGAAGCTCGATGCTCTTGCTTTTTGAGTCGGGGATCGGCACCCGCTTGCTGACGCTAATATAACGCTCCTCGTTCTGTGCCAGGACATTGATTCTCGCATTGTCGTACCCTCGATGTGTGACCAAGTGATGGAAATCATATCCCGAGCCATTGTGAAAAAAGACCGGTATGAAGCGCGGGTCCCTGGCTCTCAAGTTACATCTGTTGCACCATGGGCCAATGTAGCTTCCGGTCCCATAATGGTCATGGTGGTGGACCTTTTTGTTATCGTCAGTGAAGACCGACTTGCAAACAGGGTAATTTAGAGCTATTTCGTGCTGATGCTTGTCTTCCGGAGACAGAGGCAGCATGGGCTTGGGGGCTAACAGCACCTTCCCTATCTTGATGGCTTCCTGTTGCATTCTCTTCAGGAAGTGTTTGACCGGGTCGGGACCGCGATACACATAGGGCTCGGAGGCAATATGGTCTCGCCACACCACAACATAGGAGTAACTCGAGGCCTCGTGGATTTGGAAAGGAATAGTAGAGGATGTTTCGGGGTTGAGCTCGCAGTTAGACAGAGGTTGAAGAAAGGCCTCGAAGTCTGCTACAATATAGGCAGGATGCTTCACCATAGCACTGTGCATGCGAAAGCACTCTACTGCACCAGGTTCGGGCAGGATAGTTCGTGCAGGCTTGTTGGTACCACAGTAGAGCATGTGGCGAGCTAGCTTCTCAGCAGCAATGTTGGGTCCTCGAGAGTGTTTGAATTTATATTGTTTTTGGTTGTCGAAAATGGACAGGCACCTGCGACAAACTTCTATGTGGGTTTTGTCTTTGCTCCGTTGGCTCGAAACAAGCCGAGAGAGGGAACGGATGAGGGTGTAGTGGTGATGGGTCTCGTTCTTGATGAGCAGAAGGTGAATTTCCTGCGCACCATCGTCGTCTACGTCGCTCACCCGGATGGGGTGGACCTCATGTTTGTTCTCGGTGAGACCGTAAACATTGATGGCTAATTGCAGGCCCAACAAGTCACGAGCACGAACCTCAAACTTGCGAATATGCGAGACTTCTACAGGGTAGACAATCCCGGCCATTGCATCCTCCAGTTCCGACTCATACTGCTTGTAGTGTGCAACACGGTACGGGTGGTTTTTCCGAGGTATAGGGTGCAATGCTGCCAGCACCGACCAGAGGAAGCATTTGGTGTCTTTGTTCCGAATATTGAGAACAGCTTTTTTTGCTTTAACCTCGGATGGCAGGGCAATATAGCTAGACCCTGCCAGTGGCAGGAATTTGTTAAGTTTCAGACGAAGTTTGTGGGGGTCACCACACAGCGAACCGCCCGAGCCTTCAGCCTGATGCTCCTCGTGCTTTGCCACAAGCTCCTCGACAAACGTGTCGTAGATGCTGTCGAGGTCAGTGACATCTGCCTGATGCAGTGTTTTTGCTTTTGTGGCATGGAAGAATTTATATATTTCATCAGACGGTTTCTTATACTTGCAGCGTAGCACAGCATAGAATTTAGTGGAGTGTGTAGCCAATGCATCGTTGAGGATGGATATTATCTTAGCTCGCTCGCTCTCCAGAAAACTACGCACATCGCAGAAGCTGTCTGATGTTATGTTAAAGTCTTGTAATAAATGCTCAAACGCAAATCGGTCTGCTTTCTTCGCCAGCTTGACGCGTTTGGCAGGTGGCGATGCATCGAGGGAGGTTACTTCTACCTTTCGCTTGGAAGGTTGCGGTAGAGATGTTCCAGTGCTCTTGCAAGTAAGCTGGTGTCGCTTGAAGTTGGCAATAGAAATATTTTTTCCACACTTAGAGCACAGTTTGGTCGCACATATTCGCTTTTCCGGCACACAAGTACGACAGTGTCTTTGAAAATGTTTACTTGACACAGCAGTTTGGCACGTAGGGCAATTTTTTACAGAACGCATAATGCAGAGATTTTTTGGGGGTATGTTATTTAATATCCAATGGTGTGCAATGCAAAATATAATTGTTCACTTTTTTTAACTATTCTCTATGACCTTACTTGGGTTGTTTTTTCGCCAAATTATATGCTTCTAGTCTCCTATACAATACAATATACGTACAATATTGTCAAAAGCGTCATATTTGAGCAAATCGCTTGTCACCTAAACACTACAGCTGACATGTTGGTAAAATCTGACATCAAAGCAGATAATACGCTTAAGTCTTATTTATATGTAATTTTTACGGGCGTACAATATTGTCAAAAGCGTCATATTTGAGCAAATCGCTTGTCACCTAAACACTACAGCTGACAGGTTGGTAAAATCTGAAATGAAAGCAGATAATACGCTTAAGTCTTATTTATATGTAATTTTTACGGGCGTACAATATTGTCAAAAGCGTCATATTTGAGCAAATCGCTTGTCACCTAAACACTACAGCTGACAGGTTGGTAAAATCTGAAATGAAAGCAGATAATACGCTTAAGTCTTATTTATATGTAATTTTTACGGGCGTACAATATTGTCAAAAGCGTCATATTTGAGCAAATCGCTTGTCACCTAAACACTACAGCTGACAGGTTGGTAAAATCTGAAATGAAAGCAGATAATACGCTTAAGTCTTATTTATATGTAATTTTTACGGGCGTACAATATTGTCAAAAGCGTCATATTTGAGCAAATTGCTTGTCACCTAAACACTACAGCTGACAGGTTGGTAAAATCTGAAATGAAAGCAGATAATACGCTTAAGTCTTATTTATATGTAATTTTTACGGGCGTACAATATTGTCAAAAGCGTCATATTTGAGCAAATCGCTTGTCACCTAAACACTACAGCTGACAGGTTGGTAAAATCTGACATCAAAGCAGATAATACGCTTAAGTCTTATTTATATGTAATTTTTACGGGCGTACAATATTGTCAAAAGCGTCATATTTGAGCAAATCGCTTGTCACCTAAACACTACAGCTGACAGGTTGGTAAAATCTGAAATGAAAGCAGATAATACGCTTAAGTCTTATTTATATGTAATTTTTACGGGCGTACAATATTGTCAAAAGCGTCATATTTGAGCAAATCGCTTGTCACCTAAACACTACAGCTGACAGGTTGGTAAAATCTGAAATGAAAGCAGATAATACGCTTAAGTCTTATTTATATGTAATTTTTACGGGCGTACAATATTGTCAAAAGCGTCATATTTGAGCAAATTGCTTGTCACCTAAACACTACAGCTGACAGGTTGGTAAAATCTGAAATGAAAGCAGATAATACGCTTAAGTCTTATTTATATGTAATTTTTACGGGCGTACAATATTGTCAAAAGCGTCATATTTGAGCAAATCGCTTGTCATCTTCCCTCTATACAGAATCGACGGCTTCCCGATTTTCATCACGTAGTTCCTTTTTCATTCAATAGATGGCAGAGGTTGTATGATTTTTCAAATCTATGACGCGTATGTTCGCGCTGCTAAGTTTTTCATACCATTTCAAGTGTGTTTTGTTTAGTAATTTCTCATGTAAACAAACCTTCATTTGTTACGTCTTGCAAACATGTTGCATAAAAATTGTTGTAGAAGATTCTGCAATATGGATATTGTCACACATTCCTCTTATTTTATACTGTTGTAAATGGAAAGAATTATGTACGGTAAATGTTTTGTACATTATAAAAAAATGCAAAATATCCCCCAATTTTAATTCGATCCACCTCTGAATCGAATTTTTACATATTCTCACGCCGGCACATATGTTCTATTTTGCTTCTTTTACTTGCCTTGCTTAATTAACTCTTGCTAATTAGCATTTTTTTGGAAGAAGTCAACTAGAACAACATATGGCGGTATGAGAAATATGCAAATTAAAGAATATTTTAGTAATATAAGGGCCCTAGCAATTAGCTTCGTCGACTAAGAGTACTCTTTTAAACGTCTTCAGCTAGATCGTATTACTACGCGAGGACGTTTAAAATATTTGGGTGTTGAAAAAGTTTGACCTACTTTTTATTTCTATTGTTTGCTAATAGATGGCGCTGATAGTACCTCCTCTCTCTCTCCCCTTTTCTCCTCTGCTGTATGATCAAGATTTTGGAGAGCAAAACTTTATCTTTCGGGGAGTCAACATTATTTTTTACTCAGTCGTCATATATGAACACACGCAAACATTCACATGTGCTTTTATTTTGTGTTCGGTAAGTACAAGTATATTCTTACATAAATTATTGTTTAATTTAATAAATTGTAAACTCGGAGCCTGCTATACTAACACTCCTGTGTTTCATTATACAGCTCACAGGTTGAATTGAAAGCGAATGTTGCGTGCATACGGGAAATAACACAGAAAAAAAAGCGGATGGAAGCAATTTAAAATCAGTGGAGCAAGGTTAGTATTACGAGAACGTAAAAACATGTGCTTTCATTGTTGTCCGAATTCGCGGCAAACATGGAGGGGAGAGCAGAGAGGCGCGACAGATGCACGCTTGAACTCGCTGTGACCCTGCGCTTGGCAGCCATATTCTTACTTTCACTTTGTACAGACAACATTTACTGATTAGACGATGTAAAACTCAGTGATATTTTAACAGTTTATTGATAATACTGAATGTAGAAAAATTATAAATGATGAAGTAGCACGTTACATTTTTAATATAACTAGTAAATAGGTGAAAATCATTGTGACGTTTGTTTGGCGTCTACCTTCTGCTTCCGCACTGTGCGCCTGCGCCCCACATCATGAAAAAACATGCCAAAAGGACCCAGTGGGTTTATAAGTCAGTGCTGCCACTATTTGTAGGTTAGCTTAGCCTGTGAAAAATCATATAGTAGAATTTTCTTCGGATGGGTTGGCAAAACCCCCTCAAAGAAGATCCAATAGAGTTGGCAAATGTAAAAAGGGGACAATGGGTCCCCCTCATAAAAAAAACATCCAATAGAGTTGCCAAATATAAAAAAGGGACAATAGGTCCCCCTCATAAAAAGCTACAGTGGGCCCACAGTTTTGCCAACACTAGGCCCCCAACAGTGTTGCCAAACATAGGTACATGGGCCCCTCAGGCCCTTTGATAGTTTACAGTAAAAAACCCCGGTTGACAACTCTGTCAGAAAATCTACGGCAGTGTTGCCAGACATAAACAGGGGGCAATAGGTCCCCCTCATAAAGGCTACAGTAAAAGCCCACAGTGTTGCCAACTCTGTGCCCCCAACAGTGTTGCCAGACATAAAGGGTACATGGGCCCCTCTGGTCCTTTGATGAAAGTTTACAGTGAAAAACCCAGTAGGTTAACAACACTGTCAAAAAATCTACGGCAGTGTTGCCAGATGTAAACAGGAGGGCAATAGGTCCCCCTCATAAAAAGCTACAGTAAAAGCCCACAGTGTTGCCAACACTAGGCCCCCAACAGTGTTGCCAGACATAAAGAGTACATGGGCCCCTCAGGCCCTTTAATAAAAGTTTACAGTGAAAAATCATCCTATCGTGTTTGATGCGATAGATGTTCTTGCCGGAGGAAATTTTGGCCTCTCCTTTATTCTCGGGATTCATGTCAAACTGCAGTTTGCCGGAGATGGGGAATTGGTAATAATTCAAGTTGTTGTTGAATATGTAGAAAGTCTTGCCCACATCCTCGTCGTACTGGGTCAGGATGCTATCAACAAACCGTTGAGTTTAGATAATAGGGAGGGTAACAGGTCCCAGCTTGCAGGTGGCGATGGTGCGCTTTGGGCGGATACCTCCATAGCCTGCTTCCTGAAGCCAAACAGGTTCATAAGCATTGTTATTTTATTTTATATTTAGCGATTTGTTTCGAGCCTCAAATAATAATTCGAGCGTCAAATAATAATTTCGAGCCTGAAATAATAATTCGAGCCTCGTCAGTGCTGCCACTATTTGTAGGTTAGCTTAGCCAGTGAAAGATAGTGGTCTTCGGATGGGTTGGCAAAACCCCCTCAAAGAACATCCAATAGAGTTGCCAAATATAAAGGGGACAATGGGTCCCCCTCATAAAAGGCTACAGTGGGCCCACAGTATTGCCAAACATAGGTACATGGGCCCCTCACGTCCTTTGAAAGTTTACAGTGAACCCAGGTTGACAACACTGTCAAAAAATCTACGGCAGTGTTGCCAGACATAAACAGGGGGCCATAGACCCCCCTCATAAAAGGCTACAGTAGCCCACAGTGTTGCCAACTCTGTGTCCCCAACAGTGTTGCCAAACATAGGTACATGGGCCCCTCAGGTCCTTTGATTACAGTGAACCCAAGTTAACAACACTGTCCTCAAATACATCATAAGGCTACAGTGGGCCCAAGTTGCCAACTCTGTCAAACAAACCAACGGCAGTGTTGTCAGATGTAAACAGAGGGCCATAGACCCCCCTCATAAAAGGCTACGACAAGGGCCCACAGTGTTGCCAGACATAGGTACATGGGCCCCTCAGGCCCTTTGAAAGTTTACAGTAAAAGCCCACAGGCCAACTCTGTCCTCAAATACATCATAAGGCTACAGTGGGCCCACAGGCCAACTCTGGGCGCACATAGGCCCCTCTCAAAAAGCTACAGTGGGCCCACAGGCCAACTCTGTGCCCCCAGTGTTGCCAGACAGTACATAAGCCCCTCATAAAAGGCTACAGTGAGCCCACAGTGTTGCCAACTCTGTCCTCAAAATACATCATAAAAGGCTACAGTGAGCCCACAGTGTTGCCAACTCTGTCCTCAAAATACACATCATAAAAGGCTACAGTGGGCCCACAGTGTTGCCAAATCTGTCCTCAAAATACACATCGTAAAAGGCTACAATAAGGGCCCACAGTGTTGCCAAACGTAAACAGGGGGCCATAAACCCCCTCATAAAAGGCTACAGTAAGGGCCCACGACGAGCCCCAAATGATGATTCGAGCCCCAAATGAGGGCGCAGAACCCGGTATGGTGTTCTACTCGCGGTATATATATATATATATATATATATATATATATATATATATATATATATATATATATATATATATATATATATACTATATATACACACGCACGCGCGCATATATATATATACTACGCATATACTACTTCAAAGGTAGTACCTAAGGTATGATGTGAAGGCATCGGAAATATTCCATTTTAGAACAGCACACTAATTTCCTGTTGTTTTTTTAAATTAAAAATTGGCATAAATAATTTTCATTTCTTCGTTTTCCTTAGTATTTATGGTCATTTTAAAAACAGATTTTAACCAGATAACAATTTCGAAAAATATAAAGCTCTGGACCTTGTTCATGGGCTCATTTTGAATTTAACGAAACGGAAAGCTATCAGGAGTTCGAAATGTGAAAATTGCAAACAAAGATACATCTCTTGATTTTTAATGCAGGGTGAGATTAAAGAGGGTGAGGAAGATTCCCCCCTCTCCTCTATCTTCAGCCATCCCAACCAGGAATAAACGTCTCTCACCAACTGGATATAGAAACCATATTATTGAATATATTATACTTATAGAGTCCACATCAGTTCAGTTCATTTTAATTTTAAAATCTCATAGCTAAGCATAAAAATATCTTTAAACAAATCATGGCAGATGTGTACCACATCCAATGCCTTTTAAAAACAATGTATTCGCTATTTCCTCAGACATCCATAGGGTGTTGTATTTTTTTAAAAGAAATATTGAGTTGAGATGGTTCCCGGTCAACTCGTAAGAGGTCTAAGTTTGGAATATTTGCAAAACATTTGACAAATCATTTATTTGTAACATAATTATTTGTACACAATGACGTTCTTCAAGCACTGAAAGTACTATCATTACATACACAAAACCGAAATCCTTCAGATCTCAGAGCAAGCAAGGAAAGCCAAACGCTCGAAAGTTGTTTTATTTTTCTTTTCAATCTTCGGTGGATAATATGAAGAGCCGGCCAAGGTTTCTTTTCGTATTTAGTAGCATTAAATGCATGTACATGCATGTTTTAAGGTGACTTGTCAATTCCTCGTTTACGTACAAAGGCGAACTTTAATGTAAGCAAAAGCATGTGCGCGTCACAGTTAAAGATTTTTGCATCTACAAAGAAAATCCAATACACATTCCCACCTCGCCGGCCTCTGTGGCGGAGGGGTTAGCATAGTGCGCTATGACGTCAGAACTCCCCTGGTTCGAATCCCGGCCTGGTTATGGGTGTTATTTGTGAGTGTCCCTTCATCAATTTCATCATAGCATCACTCATCCTCATCTTCGCGATTAGCCAGAAGTGGCAGAAATGCGAAGTAAAATAAACCAAATCACTCAATCAAACATTAATATCTCGCTCAAAGACCTTGTGAATTCAATCCAAAATCTACCAATATCTACCAGCCGAATGTGAAATGTCCTAAACCTAACCTTAACTGATTAGAAAAATAATTAGAAGTTTTAAACATACTTTTACTTTCCTTATACCCCCAGTGCATTGCTTTCATGCAGAAAAATTTGGAAGAAATTGAATGAAGTCTAGTCTAGAAAACACAGTGGCTTTGACAAGCCAACTGGCAAACCATAGGACCTGCAGTGAGTCTCATTTATCCCGTGCATTAATTTGACTAATGTAATTTTCTTCCAGTATGACTTTGACTTCAAATGGCGTTATGTTTGTGTTGCATTCGACATCAAAATTAGATTTTAAGCGATTAATGTCCAATTCTAAGTACTATATATAATACTTAGGTAAAAGTAAGTTGTCGTCCTCTGATAAAATCACAAAATGCACCCTGTTCTAATGTATAGGAAAGGGGAACCTTTCATTTGACCTAGGAATGACATCGAGATGAGACGAGTCGAGAATTGTCACAGCCTCCTCTCGTCTCCTGTGTAGTGAGTTTGAGTTTGTTTGACTTGGTGTTTAATGCCCACTTTATGCACATTAAGGCTAATCGGGATTGGACCTACGGTTTAAAGTGGGACCCGAACCACTGTGACATGTGCCTCCACCGAACCCGGGACCCCTTGATTGTAAGGCGATGACGCTACCACTGCGCCATTGAGGAGGCCCTTCTGTGTGGTGAGGTCCTTCTCGTTCTTGTTTGTGCTTTTCTTTTGTTTCGGTGTCCACTCAAAAGTTGTTAAAACTTATTCTATGTATATTCACTTCATGGGCTAATCGGGACTGAATCTGCAGTTTAAAGTGGAATCCAAAGCTCTGTGCAGCATTGAATTGTGTAATTGAAAGCGAGATATCTCGCTTTCAATTACAAGGCGAAGTATCTCGCCCTGACCCACAAAATGTTTAGTATAAGCAACACGTACATTGTGTTACCACTCAAAGTTTCACAACGTATATGTCATTAAAGCAAAACTTTTCTTAATAACGTTTTTCTGCATTATATCTTGTTTCGATGTTGTGAACCGTGGAAATACGGAATTATATTATAAATAGATTAAACTGGGCAGCACAGGCTCGCAATTGTTACTAATGCATTAACTTTACAATTACAGTAAACAAAATACACATTTTGAAAAAAGAAATCTATGAATTATACGCTTGGTATGTCTGATAAGAGACACAGTAATTTAAATTTATTTTTACCAATTTCTTCAAATATGATACCAGAGTTTCGAACGAGATCATCTCGGACATCAAGTATCGCCTCGTTTTGATTTTGCAGAGATTTATTTCAGTCTCGTTTCGAAATTTGAGAGGAAACACAGACTTTTCTTGTCTCAGTATCATTTCTATGTTCAAAAATCTCTTAATATATAGGTTTAAGCAGGGGCGCCAACTTGTCAAAATTATTTGGGGGCTCTGATCACTGAAATAAATTAATGAATGACTCACTCCTTCCCTTTTTGAAAAATAAAAATTACGTCTTCGTATAGCAGTTTTTAAGCAGCTATTATATTCCTCATGCAAATGAAATGTAACATGAAAAACGTGTGTCTGCTCATTTGTTTTTTAGAAAACAATTAACATTTTTATTTAAAAGTAGGCTATGTATTAACATTAAGAGGCCAACATAAGTTTTATGCCGGCCTCGGTAGCCGAGCGTGTTGGGTGGTCTTCTCAACTCGCTTTGATCCGGAGGTCTATGGTTCGAGTCCCGGCAAGGGCAAGGGTGTGTTTTATTGTCCGCAACAGACTTGTAAAGAAAGGACATGTGACGGGTGCAAAGAATCTTAGTGTTGACGTACCCATAAAAATAGCGAATATTTACAATATTTAAGTTTTATTTAATTATTTACATAAATGCTAACACAAATCGCAGGCAAATAGTTTTACTTTTTTGTTCTTGCTACAATATTTTACTTTTTAAATTTAATTTTGCAATAATAAATAAACACATAGCACGCCGTGCTTTAGCAATAATGCCCTTGATCACAGCCGTTCCCGCTTTCGCAATACAGACTTTTCATAAGCTTTCCTTACGTACTTTACTGCAAGCCAGTGTTAAATAAACTCAAAGACTTTAGAATTATTTTCCCCTTATTCTTTGGACTAGAGGAAGAGATTTCGAGGATAACTAAATATCGAACATATCAATATTGCCTGAAAGTCGTGTTTACGATCTCAAATTGTTCAGAATTCACTAAACAACATACTGGTACATATCACCTCGTTATTTTGAAACTCTTTAGTAAAAATGTTAACAATACTCATAATTATATACTTAGTATATAGTAATAAGTCATGTGTTTTTCTGTCTCCTTTCCTCCCCAAATTTGATGGTCTAGAACATTTCAAATGTGTATTTAAAGTTAAGTTCATGTTGCACAATTCAGAGAAAACTTTACAAGAGAAGCAAAATAATACATCAGATCCTCTTAAGCAAAATTATTTGAGGGGTTCTGCCCCCACATCATTAACATTGGGGGGGCTCGAGCCCCCCCAAGCCCCATGGAGTCGGCGCCTATGGGTTTAACTATAGTTTTCCTTTTCCCTCTTACAAAGTTATGAAGTACAGGAGTACATTGTACCCCCCAATATCTCCTCTCATTTGTGTAAGTATTTCGTTTCGGAAAATTCCATTTGAAAAATTCAAAAAACAAGGTCAGTCATATACTCTTCTGATTAAGATTTATATATTATCTTTGAATCGACACTACCATTTCTTTAGAAAAGTGTACCCCCCTTTACGCAAAGGAGCATTCATCTGGAGCGTGATTTTCTGAGAGTAAACTTTATCTGATTCCAATCGTTTCATAGAAATTTAACACAATTTTCATCTCCTTAAAGAGGTTTCCAAGAACACAGGTCAATGAACTAACTACATAGTAGCAGTGACGTGCGGTGACGTCGACACTTGGGGTAGCAATGAGTGGCGTGCTCAACGGGTCATAATCCCCCCCTTTTTTAGGGCCCAGTATTCCTAAAAGAAGAACGTCAAATACAGGAAAAATTGCAATGTTAAGAATGACTACAAAAAAATGTATACATAACTTCCACCCACTTTCGAAAATCAAAAATGATTTGATTTGACTACTGAGCCAGAGATGCCGGGTTTGAATCTCGGCTTGGCAATGGGTGATCTTTGTGTGTCCCTTGCCCTTCATCAATTTTCTCATATCGTCTTCGCGATTATCCAAATATGGCGGAAAGCGAAGTAAAATAAACCAAATCAAACAATCAATCAATGAATGATTTTATTTGATTCGCTTTTTTATACATTTGGTTAATCGCGAAGATGATACGACAAAATTAATGAAGGGACAAACACAAAAAACACCCATGTCCAGGTAGGGGTTCGAACCCGGAACTCCTGGTGTTGTAGCGCGCTGTGGTAACCACTCCCCCACTGTTGGTTGATTTGACGTTTTAAGTCCACTTTATACACAGAAAGGCTAATCGGGACTAAACCTATAGTTTAATGTGGGATCCGAACCACTATATGCCTCCATCGGGTACAGATCCGGGACCATTTGCACTCCCCCAATGAGGTCGGCCGACAACAAACATGTGAAGAAGACGCTAAACATTCGGATGCGTGGGTATCGGTAAAGCAAACTGCATTTCTCCTGAGTATTAATTTTCAATTGAATTTTTGAAATACCATCTTTATATATGATTAACGTTTTTTCAAAAATTTTGGTTTGCTTGATTTCCATAATTTTCCCATCTCACGATCTCGTTACTGAAGGATCCGGGCTCGAGCCCTGGCCTTTGCGTGAGTGTTTATTTGCAACCACTCTTCACCCGTTTAATTTAATCAACATTCATCGTCATGGCAGAAATTAGGTAAAGCGATGGAAGAGAGAAGAAAATACAAATAATTTCCTCCCAGTGCATCTGCAGGGCACTGTGAAATCAGGAGCCTAGAATTCTCTGTTTATGATCGTCCTTCACGACTTTCCAAGCTCTTAGCTACTTATTCCGATTAAATCTATACAAGTAGAAAAAGCGATGGGTAACCAAATGTGGCAGAAAAGCGAAGTAAAATAAACCAAACCAACGACAAGAATTAGAACGCGCGTTCTCTTGCCCAAATAAGTACATCCGTATTTATGATTGTTTAGCTTATCCATTTTTTTATTTGAGGCCAAGAGATTAGTATATTTAAATAAAACACTACTAAAACGAGAGCGAGAGAGAGCGTGAGCAAATATTTGTTATTTAATCATTATATATTCCATATTTTTTAAAAAAGCATAAAATTTTGTCTGCACATAAGACGTTCCAATTGCATAAATGATAAAAGTACATCTCATATTATACATACATATTATACAACGTGTAAAGAGTAGTGTAAATACAGAGGACAGAAGTACTGCAGAAAATTTTCCCCTTAGTTCTTTAGAGGATTTACAAAGGAAGCGAAGGGAATCCAATCCCCTATCTGTCCTATAGGAGATAGAGTGAGGGACCTGAAAGCACGGGCTTTCAACCAGTGGAGAGGGGGCAAGGGAGGTAGAGGCAGAAATATTCCCTTTCCCTTCGAAAACCCGTTTCTACCTGGAACTGTGAGGCGGAGAAAGAGCGAGCTAGGCCGCTGAACGCACCGAGGGACGAGAAGCGCGTGAAAAAAAAGTGTTGCATATGAACTGTGGCTTCAACAAAACAATAAATATTGTGATTTGAAAATAATTAGAGATTTGAGATTGATTGATCTATCTCTGCTAGACTAGCTACTCCTCAGTGCACGTCACTGCATAGTAGCAAGCACAATGTAGTAGAATAAGTTTACAATGGTTTGAATTTCTGTGGTAGCTAAGTAAGATAAATTAGATAATGCTTGTAAGTTATAAACAATATACCTAAACCTTTTTTATTGAGCGAATTGGAAATATGTTTCTTTAACAGTAGCACCTTGCGTCTGTCAAATTATCTAAGGGTGGTACAGGGGGTACAACGGGATTTACGAATTTAAGGGGGTACAGTACCCCTCTTCAAAAATTTGAGGGGGTACAATGTACCTCTGTACCCCCCCCCCCCCCGTTCCTGCGCCACTGATCATGTTACATGCAATGCTGGCCATTCGTGGTGATCACATTTGAACCACCTCTTGTTCATTGTCCAATTTTGTCTCACAAGCCGCGCACAATCTATAGATTTCCATTCCTAAAAGGCAAAATATAATTTAACACAACAAGAAGACACAAATTATAAGTAATAATACACAAAACATTAAAAATTATTCACAAATAAATATAAAATATTAGGAAATTCACAATAGCCAGTCCGCCATTTTGAAATCCCGTGGTTCGATTTTGTCTGATTTTGGACAATGATTTCTGAGCTAGAAATTGTTTAAAAAGCTTCTGAAGCAATTTTGCCCAGGTTTGAGAGAAAATTGCTCTAGTTTGTCTGGACTATTTCTTTAAAGTCCCTATCAGCATAGATGTATCAGCAGGATTTTTTGGGACGTACTAAAACGCTGAAATGCTAACTGCCATAAGAAAATGCTGATCGCGTGCAGAAAATGCTGAACGATGGGGAAAACTACAAGAATCAGTTAGAAAATGGGGAAAATGACAAACCGGTTATCAGTGTTGCAACCCCCACCCCACGAGAAATGTATATATACAGAAATGATTTAAAGGCTAAAACGCTTTACAAAAAGTTAAGCGGTGGAAAATACACGAATTTGATTCAACTGAACGCAATTAAATACACTAATTTGGATCTATTGAAGCGCTTCAGTATCTGTTGAACCGTCTAAATGATAGTTTTGAATCTGTTGAACGGACGTAGAATCTGCTGAACCCCATAAATAATATTAGTATTTATATCTGGTGAACGGACTTAGAATCTACAGAACCGTCTGAATGGCCGTATTCGAATCAGCTGAACGGGCTTACAATCTGCTGAACCGACTAAATAATCGTATTTGAATCTGCTGAACGGGCTTAGAATCTGCTGAACCATCTAAATGATCGTATTTGAATCTGCTGAACGGACTTAGAATCTGATGAACAGTCTAAATAATCGTATTTGAATTTGCTGAACCGTCTAATTAATCGTATTTGAATCTGTTGAACGCAGTGGCGATTTCTCTGGGTGTGTAAGTCGTGTGTCAACGCCAAAGGAAAATGAAATAAAGAAGAAAGTATCTGTACTTTTATAAATTAAGATTTTGAGTGTTTTTCTTCAATTGTCAGTCACGAGCGCCCGGTAGTTTTCGAACGCGGCGCAGCGCGCAGTGGTTGTCAGGCAGGCAGATCGGTCCGTGACGGGCAGGGCGTTGCGAGGAAATCCAACGTCTTACCACTACTAAAACATAGCATGACCGCGCATGCGCACCCTGCCACCCACCAGCATGATTACCTTCTCAAGGCGTTGTATTTGTTCCCAACGGTTTGGCTTACATTCGCCCCGCGTTCCGCGTTGTTTTGCTCGTGATTGTTGTGCATTATTTTTTAAACGTGTGGTGTGAAGTGATGTGATTATTTTAAGATGGAGAATAGTGAAAGTGTTGTGCAAAAGTATTTAAATAATTTATTTTCTTCGCTTTCGTATTCAGAGAAGAAACAAGTGATTGACAATAGTCGACCATGTTCGAATCTCACGATGTCAACATGTGTTAAAGGAAAAAGTTGTGCTGGAAAAGGTTTTGAGAGACATTTTCGAAAAGAACTCTATGAAATTTCAGACTGGCTTTCCGGTGTGATGTGGTGAATAAATTTTACTGTTGGACATGTTTATTATTCTAGACTAAAAAAGGTGTTGGGAATTATCAAGGGTATGCGGATTTGAATCATCTCAATACTGCAGTGAGAAAACACAGCGAGTCTGAATTGCATCTTTATAATAAAGTTTCTTTAAATGTAGTAGTTTTGTTGCCACCCCTACTACAATTGACGTTCTTTTGGATACTCCACGAAAAGCTGAAATAGAGCTACACAATGAAAAAGTAAAAGAGAACAGGGAAATATTAAACAGGTTGATTAACGCCGTCTGCTATTTAGCAAAGCAAGAACTGCCATTCCGAGGCCATGAGGAAAATGCAGCATCTCTAAATAAGGGCAATTACATGGAATTCCTTATTGCAAGTGCCGAGTTTGATCCCTCATTAAAATAACATTTATTAAATTCTAGTTTTTCGCGGTACTTCGGCAGGCATTCAAAATGATTTAATAAATTCAGTTTCGGATGTTCTGAGAGATGAAATCTACAATGAAATTCAAAACACAGACTTTGTGGCTATAATGGTCGATGAAACATCAGACATTAGCAAAAAATCTCAGGTGTCAACAGTGTTACGTTTTTTCTCGGCCTCACAGAAAAAAAGTCATTGAAAGATTTCTTGGATTTCATGACATGAGCGCCGATAAAACTGCAGGAGCTCTTTTTAGTCACGTGACTGAAATAATGGATAAATATAAGTGTGGGGATAAATTAATTGCCCAGACATACGATGGATATTCTGTAACGAGTGGTCAGTTAAATGGCCTTCAAAGTAAAGTTTTGGAAAATTATCCGAAAGCTTTTTATACGCATTGTTATGTTCATGTTATGAACTTGGTGCTGCATCAATCGTTAGAATGTAACAAAGAGCTTAAGGTGTTCTTTTGTGGTCTTAAATCACTTAAATCTCATTCTCCAAAGAGGTTACACGAACTTTCTGCTTTCATGTCCAGAAAGCTCCCGTCATTAGCTCCTATCAGATGAAATTTTACCTCTAGGCTAGTGTGGACAGTCAATGACAACAGAGAAGCACTGCTTATGTTTTTTGAACATGTTAGTGAAAGTGGAGACTTCGATCATTTGACTGCAATGACTCCAGAGGATTTTCTAGCTTCTTGAAGGACTTCGAAAATATATTTTTAAAAAAGGCTTTATCCAACTTGCTTGCCTTTTCAGACGTATTATTCAGTATATTGCAGTCTAAAAATGTTGATATTTTGTATTGCTGTAATAAAATAACAGAATTTCAACAACAGCTGAAAGAGGAAAGTGAGAATTCGAAACACTATGGAATTCTATAACTGGTGCAGTAGAAGAGGAAGAGGTTGTTGAAATGAAAAGGAGGCGACTGAATAGGGATGGCCAGATCCGGATCCTAGCGGATCCGAAATCCGGATCCGTGGATCCGGAATTTTCAGATCCGGATCCGGATCCGGTACTTTCGGATCCGGATCCAGAACTTTCGGATCCGGATCCAGAATTTTCGGATCCGGATCCGTGGATCCGGAATTTTCAGATCCGGAATTTTCGGATCCGGATCCGTTTTGCCATCCCACATGCGCTTCTTTGGAAAGTAAGAATGTGCTTATAAAACATATTGTTACCTGCTAATATACGTATATATATAATATACATACACACATATATATATATATAGTGTGTGTGCGCGCGTGCGCGATTTGTAATTAATTAATACACTTACAAGGGAGGTCTAAGTCTCCCCCTCCGATTTCCATGAAACTTGCAGGGCCCAAATGAAGAAATACGTGTTTTTTTGTTTCGGCAAAAAATTTGTTCTAGGGGGCAACCACCTCTCAAATGTCAAGATGAGGACAAATTGAAGTGGGGATCTGACCACTGTGTTCCCCTCCGATTTCCATGAACGTGGCAGGTGTATAGTAGGGATGGCCAGATCCGGATCCTAGCGGATCCGAAATCCAGATACAGAACTTTTTTATTTTAATTTGTAGAACTGTAACTGTAGAACAATTGTATAATTTTTGTATAACATTTCTATCTTGTTATATGTGTTAAAGGTTTCATCCTGGAATGGAATGTCTCACATTTATGTGTGTTTTCATTCCCCCCCTCAAATGTCAAGATGAGGAGAAATTGAAGTGGGGATCTGACCCCGAAACCACGTAAATATGGCATAGGAAGAAACTGGGGGGATAGGGCCTCTCTATACACCTGTCAAATTTCATGAGAATCGGAGGGGGACACAGGGGTCAGATCCTTACTTCAATTTGTCCTCATCTTGACATTTGAGGGGATTTTGCCCCCTAAAACAGTTTTTAGCTGAAACAAAAAACACGTAATTCTTCCTTTGGGTACCTCTATACACCTGCCACGTTTCATGGAAATCGGAGGGGAACACAGGGGTCAGATCTCCACTTCAATTTGTCCTCATCTTGACATTTGAGAGGAGGTTGCCACCTAGAACAAATTTTTTGCCGAAACAAAAAAACACGTATTTCTTCATTTGGGCCCGTTTATACACACACCTGCCAAGTGTCATGGAAATCGGAGGGGGACAGGGTCAGATCCCCACTTCAATTTGTCCTCATCTTGACAATTGAGTGGGTTTCGCCCTGTAAAACCGTTTTTTAGCTGAAACAAAAAAAACACGTATTTCTTCTATTGTGCCCCACTATACACCTGCCAAGATTCATGGAAATCGGAGGGGGACACATACGTCAAATGCCCACTTAAATTTGTCCTCATATTGACATTTGAGGGGGGGGGGTTGCCCCCTCAAACAGTTTTTTAGCCGAAACAAAATAAAAAACACGTATTTCTTCATTTGGGCCCGTTTATACACACACCTGCCAAGTGTCATGGAAATCGGAGGGGGACACAGGGGTCCGATCCTCACTTCAATTTGTCCTCATCTTGACATTTGAGGGGGTTTTGCCCCCTAAACCCCTCTTTTAGCTGAAACAAAAAACACGTATTTCTTCCATTGGGCCCCACTATACACCTGCCAAGTATCATGGAAATCGGAGGGGGAACCAGGGGTCAGATCCTCACTTCAATTTGTCTTCATCCTGACATTTGAGTGGGTTTTGCCCCCTAAAACAGTTTTTTAGCTGAAACAAAAAAACACGTAATTCTTCCTTTGGGCCCCACTATACTGCCAAGTTTCATGGAAATCGGAGGGGGATACTTAGATAACCTCCCTTGTTAGTCTTACACTTTGTAATTATTTAACACTGCATATATTATAATGTTTTATTTTAATTTGTAGAACTGTAACTGTAGAACAATTGTATAATTTTTGTATAACATTTCTATCTTCTTATATGTGTTAAAGGTTTCATCCTGGAATGGAATGTCTCACATTTATGTGTGTTTTCATTTCCAACATTCGAATGAATACATATTCGTTTCAATGGCATTTACAAAATCACCTCTGACATGTGTGCACGAGTGTGTTAGCCGATGCGTAGCAAAGTATTTTAGGAACAACACTTGAAAAAATTCTTGTAGGACTAACGAAAAATTTCTTTGTAATCGAAGTTCATAATACCTTTTAAGGTGTGGTAATATTATAATGGTATTGAGATACGAAACTCTCGGATCCGGATCCAGATCCGAATCTTTCGGACCCGGATCCGGATCCAGATACGAAACTTTCAGACCCGGATCCGGATCCGCGGATCCGGAACTCTCGGATCCGGATCCAGATCCGGAACTTTCGGATCCGGATCCAGATCCGAAACTTTCAGATCCGGATCCGGAACCGGAATTTTCGGATCCGGATCCAGATCCGTAACTTTTGGATCCGGATCCGGATCCGAATGGATCCGGATTTTTCGGATCCGGATCCGTTTGGCCATCCCTAGACTGAACAACGAATCACAGAAAGACCACTGCCGGAGGCTTTACTTTGAAATCATTGATAATATCAGCAACCAGATAACAATTAGATCCGCATCATTTGAAAAATTGTAATATTTTGATTTACTAAATCCCACAAAACCTGAATAAAACTTGAATAAAAGAGAAAACTTTCCTCACCATCTCGCACATAAATTGTAGGAAATTTATGGCAGTGTGTTTAATTTAACCAAACTGCAGAAGAATGAACTTTAGGTTTGGTATGCTTCCACTGAAGTATCAGAGAAAACACCAATTGAGATTGTAAATTATCACGAATCTAGTGGGTGAGTTTACATAAATATATAAATTAACAGTGTTGATCGCAACAATTCCTTCCACGACGTCATCTGTCGAGTGGTCGTTCTCAACCTCAGAACCGGTTGACGAATTTAAGTCTTATCTCCATCCAGAAAGAATTACTTTCTAAGCTGCGAGAAGGGGATAAATCCAAATTTTATGAGGCGGTGATCAGCGCATTTCTCTCTAAAGAAAGAAGAATAGACTGGAATTCAAGTAACTAAGTAATGAGCAGTTTATTTTTCAAATTTTACTTTTTGGAAGGATAAATGAAGGGTAAGGGGAAAAACCGGGAATGTGCATTTTAGCGATTTTTCAATGAACGGGTCATTCTTATGTCCACGGTGTTTTTTTTATGGGTGATAGGTAGGAGTTCCACCAACCCCTCTGGTTGCAAACTCGTGCTTTAAAAATTAATTGTATGGCAAAGTATTGAACATATTAAATGTCTCCTTACCCTTCAAATATATTAATACTTTAAATGAAGTATTTACTTCATTTAAAATAATTTATGTAATTTAATGTTTTTCTAAATATTTATAAATTTACACCAAAAAGGTACGGAGAAAATTTGTAATATTGGTTCACAGAAATTAGAGGGGGAGGGATTAACATTCCTTCTTTGCCAACGCCTTAAGTTCAGTGTCAGGAGACGCCACTGGTTGAACGGGCTTAGAATCTGCTGAACCGTCTAAATAATCATATTTGAATCTGCTGAACGGGCTTAGATATCTATCTACATATCATTGGTTCCGGCCCACATAGCCCAACTTTTGTCATAATTATACACTTTGCATGTGACGTGATATTGTTATATTGGCTGTGTCGCCCCACTCCCTTTTATCTCCCCAGCTACTTCTTTATATCGCCGTGTTTGACGTGAAATTGACATAATATTGAGGGAATTCTTTATTTTCGATTTCATACGACCATCGGTGGATTATTGAGATGGGCCGGATCTAGATGTTGAAAACTAGAATAAATTGTCATCAATTTAGAGTTAACGATAATAGCAGTGCCCCTACCTCTTTGACAACTAACATTACCCTAGAAGGCACTTTATCCAGCCTTCGTAAATCTAGCCCCATGAAAGCTAGTTTTAACTCCATTTAAGGTGAAATTTAGTTCTTTTATGCGCATCAGGTCTGACAACACTGCCAGGAGGCAAGGAGAAAAGCATTGATCATATGGGACTATGATTTGATTCGTTCTCTTGGGAATATAAAACTTCCGATGAAATAGAAAAAGATGTCAACGGGAAGAGGGCAGTTTGAAGATTCATTTCACCATCGGAAAAGTCGAAACTTCCATTTGATTAGCCGTAACATGATGTTGATTCCCCATAAGGAATACATGTGATTCCGAAAATTATTATTCATCATATTTTTCAAACATCGTGTCCAGCTTAATAATCAACATAAAAAACGCTTCCACTTGCAACATGGAGAGAAATTCATACTCTTGGATACACTCAGGGTCGTTTTTTAGTAGCAGTGCCCATTCGGGCGATATTGAAATCAATGCACAATTGGTGCGTAACTGTATCTCCTCCCCTTAATAGTTGATGTTCTCTCAAAAAACACTATTTCAGTTTGAAATTATCATGTTTCTTCAACGAATTTATAATAATTAACATAAATGATTGTGACTGAAATGAAATTAGGCTATGTGTGAAATATATAATTTTTAGGTTGACATTCATTTTTCAGGGGAGGCCGTGCCCCCACCCTCCCTTCTGAACGTCCATGTATAATAATAACTACAGATGATAGTCTTTGTTAATATTTATCCAAATTTTCTACAACACTGATGTTGGTATAGAAAGTTTCTGAAGACATGTTGTACGATTACCATATTCGATTAGGACATTGTGAAAGTTTTTCATGGTTTTGATATTCCCTAAAAAATCGAACTCGATTGCTATCCAATTTTCTACTAGAGGCATACTCTGTCCCGTCGATCTCTGGAGCAAGCGAACGAAAACAAGTCTCTGCGCAAGTAGTAACGCGAAATGGCTCCACCAATGAACATGTGAGTTGGAATGGGGTTGCGAGGGAGGGGGGGGGGAAGCGACTGCAGTTACCAGCCTTTGCAGCAGCGTGTACTTCGCTCTACGCACTTGATTCCCTTGCCCCATAGATACCGGGACAGAGTATAGTAATATGCGAATTAAGGTTATCGGTGAACCACGATTTGTGTCGACCCCAGGTCGCTATATGAAATATCTATTTAGGCCTCTTGGCATACGGACAAAAAGCTATGACGTTAGAAAAAGATAAAGTCCCTGAATAAAGTGTACATGCACAGTTCCTCTTGCTTATTGAAGTTGTGTGTGTGTGGAAGTTCGAACGTAATGTTCACTAATTGTTTCTTACTTCACACTTTAGAATGTATAACCATTAACGGCCCACTGTGCAGTGAGTTTGTATCGAAACTACAACTTGTGATGTTGCTTACGACCTATTTTTGTCAAGTGAAAAACTGGGTTTTCCTGCAGTGTTGTGAAAATACTCCTTAACGTGATTCGAGTAGTGCTTGTTTCTTGTCAATCCCAGATCATGGTTTCGCATCTGAGGAGAGTCAAACGCGATACGAAGTGTACAGGTTCGAATCTCAGGTGAGGAATCGGACTTTCATTATGTTAGCCTGATTATGCCATGGGCGGAGTTTGAGCTTTGGGGGGGAGGCAGACTCTGGGAGAAGCATATGATGTACCTGAGGGTTAGTGAATATCCCCTAGTTTACAAGTGGTCCGGCCTTCCCGGGAAATTAAAAACAAAAATTTAAAAAAACTGAGTTTTAGGCCTTTTAAATTAGAAAATGTTAAATTTCCTCGCTTAAGTAAACAAATATTAATTAGTACATTGGTTGGCAGTTTTAAAAGAAGCAAAACAGTACGATTATTTCATTTTGCATTTCATTAAGTTGTTATTGATCTGCTCGTATTATTCTTAAAAAGTTACGGCACAATAGTAAGGTTCAGAAATTTTAGAAAAATTAAATTGAAAAGTTCTCTTGATGCCTCAACAATAACTGTTGACTTAACACAAACCCATTAAAACTGTACACATTAATCAAATCGTCTAAGTTTATTTGTTTAACAACATCTGATTCAAAGTACAGGGTGGCTCAATAAGTCACTTAACACCCCCAGTACAAGGCCACTGCAGCGCGCAACATGGAAATGGTGATGACCAATCGTTATCAGGCCAAGAGGGAACCACATTGACGCTACCCATACGGTCGGCGGCCATCTTGATGTCCGCCATCTTGAATTCAACTTCAGAATTTTAAATGGGAAGGGGGTCGTGCGACATATCAAAATGGGCTAGAATTTCACGAGAAATGCAATGGTGAAGGTTTTTTCGATGTATCTTTAACCAGTAAAAAGTTATGACTGAATTCTTGTACCAATTTGCTCCTTTTCGAGGTGTTAGAAAAATGCCTTAAAATTTGTTTAGCGCTTCGGTAATGCATCGAGATCAAAGTGACGTACGTCTATGGAGAGACGTTCGCATGCCATTGCACATTATTTTAATCGGATACATCCATGAAGAGCTGTGCATTATGAATGGTTGTCGCGAACAATTTACAGTGTGACGCTTCCATTGAATTAAAAGTCCTTCACAGTGACAATGCTAATGTTTATGTTCATAAGGAAGTTCATAAACAGAATATTCGATGATTTTTATCTGATAACCCATTTTCGACCGATCAATGCTGAATGGTTAGTGTTGGTAAGTTAAGGGTGTGGCGTGCTGTGTGGAACAAGATTGGTTAGTCAATTTTCCATCAACGGAACCTTAAATGCTTAGGGCTACTTGGATTTGTTAAATAAACAGTTTTTTTCATCCTTGCTTATGGAAGAAGGTACTTTTTACAGAGTTTTTTTCAATAGGGAAGAACACCAGTACACTTATGGGAACGTTATGAACCAGTTTTTGTCCAAAGTTAGTTATCAGATGACAAGGGTCACATATTGCTTTTGCGTCATGGTAGATCAAGTGTGGTCGGGACTCTATATTTCTTACCACAACTTGATACGTGCGTGATCGGATGCGAGGCGATATTTTGCCAGAACATCAAACAAATGGTACGTTCTACTGCTGCTGACGAGACTAACACGAGAAGTAGTCTACATGCGAAAGAGTAAGACCAGTATTTCGTTTGTATGCGTCCGGTTCCCATAAAGAGTACGGGTTGGTTTAATTAAAGCAGTTTGTTTATATCCAGTGTGGTATTTTTTTTAAAAAAAGGCTTTAATTGATTTTACTTAGCTTTTCTGCAACTTTTGGCTAATCGCGAAGGTAAGGATGAAATCGATGAAAGGGCAATCACCAATACTATGGACAGCTCGTCCAATAGAAAATTATACTGGCTGAGATTTCCAGACGCCAGAGCACCGTTAGCTGCAAAATACAGTTCAGGGTGTACGCACTACGTGAAATAAAGGTTGGCATTTGGGTATCCTCCAAAAGGGTCACCCCTTACAGCGCACTACTCTTGAATCACTGACATATCTATTTTGATCGATTGATTTTTGTTATTTAGCATCGATTTTCTGCCACTTTTGGTTTGCGATGATATGATGAAGAGACACTCACAAAGAACAACCATGTGGAGGCCGGGATCCCTGGCAGTGTAGAGCGCAGCGTTAACCAATCCGCCACAGAGGTCGATAACTCTCTCTCTCTCTCTCTATATATATATATATATATATGCACACACACACACACATACATACAGTGCATTCGTTTTGGCTCCTGACCGAGATAGCGCGACTGCAGAACGGTGAGGCATGACGCGGATGCCGACATTTTCGAGCCGTGACGTCCCGCTTATTTTTACGCACATATCTTTTAACATGCAGAAAATTGTATTTATATTGCAGAACGAGTACTAACCTGTGTTATATAAGAGTTGTTCGAAGTGATGGCCAACTGCATTCACACATTTCCGAAATATTTTGATTGACATATTTGCTGTTTGAAAGTTGTTTTGCCATTATTAACCCGGCAGGACGTGCAATGGGTAAAAAATAGCCAGAAGAAAATTGCTTCTCAAGTTCGAATTTTAATTGTTTCAAAGCATGTAAATATCTTCAATGATTAACCTAATTTTATTAAGTTTGAACATTTTTATTTCATTACGCAAAGATAAAGTTGAGAAAAATGAGTGTTTTACCCATGCGGCGGTCCTTACGGATTAAACACTACACACAAGTTGTCAAGAGTAGTTACAGTGTTGTTATTCTTGATCATTCTGTGAAAGAAAACGCCATCGCATTTGACATGCAAAAGTGGTGTTTCGACGCGGGGAGAGCTCACAAGCTGTCTGAAGCTCACGTTGCTAGGTTATCAGTGCAGTTATGTTAGTTTTAGCATGAATGTGAAATTTTTCTGTTTAATTTAAGTGACTTGTCTCAGATCACATCAGTGTTAGTTTCTTTTTCTGTGTAATCCCTGTGTGTGTTTAATAAGATTGTGAGAACATTGAAATGCCTAGCCATATTGTTATTTGTGCTGTTTAGTGTTCTAAAGGTCTTGGACGGGGCTTACCTTTAATTATCATCAATTCTTAATTTTCACCCCTTCAAATTCCCTCCCACACAGTGGAAGCAAGTGGACACAAAGAAATTGTCTTCCTTAAGATCACACAGATACATACATACCTTTGGACCCATTACCTACCAAACGTGTGTCACTCATCCAACTCATTTGGTATCGAGGAGATTATGCTGCTTCTGGTAATTTATATCTCCAATCTTCCGCACTTACCACTTTTGTACATTGTAAGAAATGCTCTATCGAGATCAGTCACATAGCCAGGGAGTGGGCTACGGGGTTGAAGTCCCCCTAAATCCTACAAATATCTAATTTAAATAGTGTATAGTGGTAATTAATTTTACTTCCTTACCAGGACTAAACATCTTGTATAAAAAAATTGTAATATACTGAGAAATTCATCTTCAGAGCTTCTACACCATCCCCACACTTCTTCACCTTTAGATGGCAGCTGCTGATAAGGAAAAGCCCCTCCCGAAATAAAATCCTGGGTACCGGCCTGAGCAAGATACTATAACTGGGCATGATGTTGACAAATATATTCACTTGTTTTCTATTCAGTGCAAATCCTTGGATACAAGAAAAGTATGGACCTTTCAGGACTAATTAAAGAATATTTATCCATTCTCAAGATCAGACTCTATGCAAGACGATTACTGTGAGAAATATTTAGTTTTCATTACTCAAGAACTTTGGCTGAAAGTTACAATCCTGCCAATATGCTTTTTACAGCATTCACAAAGTAGTTCTATGAGCTGTCTTACTTATTCGGAAGAAGATGAAAGAACATTACAGAGACATGAATCCAGGTTTTAACCCCTTACAGATTGGATCACATCCGTGCACTCAGCAATTATGAGAATGCATTTTTAGCAGCATGTCTAAAACTTCCTTTCACATTACTTTGCAGCAAGGTCCCCATATGAGCTGTTCAACTAGCAGTGGTGGGGACAGGAATCAGGTGGTTTTCTTTGGCAGTCCATCCCATAATTTGCTATTTTCCCTCAATTTTTTTTTTAAAAAAAAGAAAATCTGGACCAAACATGGAGGGCACGGTGTCTACAATCCTACAAATCCCTGACTTTTCCAGACCAAATTATTATGGTAATTAGTGTACATGAACATGTCTGGGAGAAGACCCATATTTCACCTAACACTCAACTCTTAGAATCTCACTTAAACAAGTTTTTAAATATTCACTTCACATCTAAAAAAGGTGGTGATGAGAAGAGAAACTGAACAAATTATTGGCTGTCGAGTAAGTGGAGGGGAGCAAGTATATATCATGGGCGAGCCTATAGGTGATACCACGTATTGATAGTGTTCTTTTAAAAAAATCATAATAAAGCAAAAATTATAATGCAATTCAGTAATATATTAAAGAAAGAAGTGGAATTTCCAATAACCATTGATTGCAAATAGATTTCTAGATGAACATGACCCCATTTCCTATATTATAGTTTGTCCACAATAAATTAAAAAAAAAATTGCTTCTCCTTTTATCTTTGTTCAAAAACCTATTTTTAGTGGAGTACTACAAAATTTTTGATTTTCCAGGATTTCCAGGCTGGTGAACTTTCCATAAGCATGCCACAGAGAGACTAATGTTTACCAAAAAAAAATTGGGTGAATTGAGGGAAAACTGAAATTTTCTGAATACACACAAATGCATAATGGAAAAATAATAATTATTCATATACTGAGTAATATTCAGGTTGAGTAGTAGTTTTCTTCATGTAGCACAGAAGCAAACAAGGGAGACATCAACACAAACTTGTCAGATGGAAGCTAAAATGTGGCTCTGAACAGTGAGAACTTAAGTGCGAGCACTTTCATTCTCCATAGCAAATACATGGGAGTTTAAATGTGGTCGATGGTATTTTTAATGGCCATTATCTACCTTAATCTGCCACATGAAGAGAAATGCATTGAAGTTGTTTTTTTCTTCTACACTCGAGCACGTTTGAATGAAATTTAAATAAATGTGCATCTCATGTGAAACTGCATCCATGCCTTTCAGTATTAAGCTATGTAGAAAGTTTTAATAGGCTCAAAAGAACTTCATTTATATTTGTCACAAATTTATTATTGTCAGAATCTTTAAACCATAAGCCACGTCTCGTAGAGTTGTTAAGTCCACTTTATGCAGAGATAGGCTAATCGTGACTGGACCTACAGTTTAAAGTGGGATCTGAACCACTATAAGCCTCCACCGGATATCAAACCCAAGACCCCTTGATTACAAGGCGACGATGTTACCACTATGTCATCAGGAAGGCCCTGGCACTTCTTGCATAGTCACCAACACTATTAAGGGACTTGTTCTGGTTGAGCAAATTAGCACTCTGATTATTGTCACTAGATAGTGCATGTTGCTATTGTTTTCATTGGGAATGCACAGGTGATAGATTTCTTTTGATAAAGGTCTACAAAAACTCTACATCTGAAAACAGTTTTAGTGAATTGTAAGTATACACAAATATTTTTACCATTTGGGTAATCAATATTTAGCAGTAAGTATGCATAAGTGGTTCCTTTTAAAATATACTGTAACTCGGATTAATAACTTAATTCACTACAGTGTATCAACATGGAGAAGGGTTCAAATATTGTTATACACATCTTTAGAACAGTGATTACCAGTGGCGTAACGTTATAGTATGCCCATACGCCTGGCATTCCCGGATTTAAAAATTCAAAAATGGTGTAAATATAAAGTAAAACTTGACTAATTTAATATGTGTTTGACCTTCATGGCATTATAATGGCTATTTTTTGCGATCCGCTTGAAATGCTCTATTAACAACACTTCTTCTAGCATATTTTATTTTCAATGCCTTTCCTGGCCGCACGCCAGGTAGGTTTGGCGTAAATGACTCTATATTCCTTGCTGCCTATTTGGAGGGAAAGCTTGGATCTCTACAGCACGCGCGCAATGCTCTCTTCAACGCCGGCATACAGAGCAGAGCAGCGTGATTGGTTCTAGGGCTCGTGTGAACCTTCCTGCTTTCCGACGCAGACGACAAGAAGGATTCCTACCAGTTTCTTCGCACTCGTGCTGCGAGATGCTACAATACGCAATATAAACTGACGTAACTTTACCAAACTCAAATATACCACTTCTTAATGACCACTGCATTGTGTAATTTATCGCACGAACAGCAATGTTCATTAAAAACTAAAAGATCAAGACAGTTTTTGTCAAATAAGTTGGTGACGTCCTCGTGGTAGAAGTTCAGCCTTTGGATGCTCTACCACTTAACCCACACAACTATTCTATTTTTATTACATTTTTTTCGTTATTATCTAACTGCTTAATATTGTGTCAATGGAAATGTTTAGCATTCATTTGAAAACATTGAATGGTCTCTGGATAAAATTATTTTAAAATTTTTACCAGCATTCTCAAGATGCAATAACCAGTGGTCTGAGTTACTAATCAGCACTGTTACGTCAGAAGCGTTTACGGTAGTTGGATCAACCAACCACCTCAGTGTGTTTTGCACAGTGTGCCAAGACGATACAGGTCCCTGGTTCGAATCCTGGCCTAAGCACAGGTGTTCTTTGTGAGTGTTCTTTCATCAACATCATCACTCATATTCATATTTGCAATTAACCAAAAGTGGTGGAGAAGTAAAATAAACCAAATCAATTAGTAGTTGATCACCCACAACAATGACATCTACTGTTGTTCAGAGGTGCTTCTGATTCAGGTAGGTTTTTTAATGTCATGCCGAAAGGTTTCCTTGATTATAAAAAAGGTAAACATACATGGATCATGTTTTATTGAAAAACCCAGCTGACTTGAGGCAAATAAATAATACCTGTGGCGACCAATTCCATAAGTAAATTATTAAGCAAAAAAGGGCCGGGCCGACCCTTCCTTTGGACTTGGCGTTCCCACCTGAAATGCCCATGCTACGCCACTGGTGATTACTGCATATCTTTACAATAAAATACCTATAATTTACAGTGTGGTGCCATATTATAGTTTATTGTGTAATGTTCTTAAATTTTTTAATGTTCAGACATGCTTAATACAATATATTCCAGATTATCCAATATTTTACTTTATCTGAAACAGCGACAGCCCCACTAAATTCGGATAAACAAGTTTTAATTTGATCAATTAAGTAGCTTAATTGTTACAGACTTTGACAATAATAAATTTGAGGAAAAAAGTTTAAAGGCCTCTCCGCAGGGGAGGCGTAGTCGTAACATCATCACCTTGCAATCCAAGGATCCCACTTTAAAGTGTAGGTCCAGTCCACAATAGTCTATCTGTCCATAAAATGGACATGAAAACTAACAAAAAATATAAAATAAAATAAAAATTCTAACAGAACTTAATTTCCTAACAGCCTGGTAAATTTCAGTATTAAAGACGACAAACATGTATGTAACCCCACATTTATTGTGTTGTGCTTCAGTATATATATATATATATATTACAATATAATTACATCAACAACTTTGTACATTACTTTATTGTACAGAATACATTATCTTAAAATCATTTCAGAAGTGTACACACAATCTGGTATAATGTTTTTACTTGTCTCAGTCACACAACTTCATTGACATAATAATCAACACTACTCTGCTGCAATGTTAAAGAAAATATGAAATGAAGTTTGGTACACAGAAATAATTTATCACTTATTGCTCTCACAAAATTGTCATACTTCGGTCACAACCTCCATCTATGCAATACAAGAATTACAGACATTAAAGGATGCTATCCACTTAGGGAAAAAGGAATGTGAGTTAATCTGGTTTAATGAAAACGACAACACAACAAAGTACTGTAAGAAAAGTTACAGCACCCCTAAACATGAAGAATCTATATGGATTACATGTTAGTAGAATAGTTTATTTCTCGTGTCTGCTTTTAATCTGCAATGAATGAAAGGTCCGACAATAAATCACAAAAAATCCTAACACAAAATTACATTTAGGTATTATTATAATCACTACAGTAATAAAAAGTGTTTGGAAATGTTTTTCTACAATCCTATTAGGATTCACTCAGAAAGGGAAAAAATATTTTTCCTACTTAAAGTATCTTACATGTGAAAGTTGTTGTTAAGTGTCTGCAAGGGAAAGGTAATCTTGTGATGTGTTGTGTATCATACTGATTTTTTATTTAATGTCGAGACATTAACCTGCATCAGTGTATAATAATTAGGGACGACTCAATATCATAAAGCATCTCATAAATTATCACCATTACTTTTATGGGGTTCACACAGCTCGCATTGTCTGCAAAATACTGTGCAACACTTTCACAGTCAAAATATGCTGGAAATTATTAATATAATTTTCATTAATTTTGAACCAGTATTCAGGGTTGCTACGAATTTTTGATTATGAAATTCCCTGACATTTCCAGGTTTTGCAGTCCAAAATTGAATTTTTTCCAGACATGATTTTGCTTTTGTACCTTGTGTTTTTCAATTAAATACACAGGTCCATTAATTATTATGAATATTCACCTTCACCACTCTTTTTAAAGCAAATTTCATTCTGAATGCACAAGAACACATGAAAATTCAAAGAATAGTGTAAAATTACAATCGGCATCAAATATGCAGGGTGCTATAATCAATTTGCATCCAGGTTTCAGGCTAAGGTAAGAGAGGTACATTATTTTACCATATACATCTCAATGATCTAAAAACAACAGAAAACGTTCAAACAACAAAATTTTCAGTAACTATACAAACGTTTTCACTTTCTAGCAGATTTGCTATATGACTCCTATATACAAGAATTTTTTTTTTTTTTTTACCAGATGATGCATGCTTATAAACGTAAACAAAAAAAGCAGCATTTTCTACAACACTATATTCACTTTCTGCACTATTCATGTACTTAGTACTATTATGCAGAATCAGCAGATAACAGTCAGGCTAATGTTCATTACGTAAAGTTTTACAAGCTTGCTAACAAATTTTCATTTCTTGCTACACCAAAATGTAAATGCCAAGACTAGCCAGATCAGTGAAATAGGTGATGATTACTTCTTTACCAAGCCTTTTGTTAATTATGATCATATTGATGCTTTCGTTATCAATTCAGTACAGCTGGACTACAAATTTTACTTTGATATTCTTTCTAAAACCTAGTATAAAAAAATTTAAATTGAATATATTACCTGCGAGTCTATGTAGTTCTGAACTGAATTTTTGTGGGGACTGGAAATACAAGAAATGAATCCAGAAGTGGGAATGAACCACTTGTTCATTTTGCAATTTTCTCTCTTGCAGACTCCACATAAATTCTCTTGCACTTAAATTCCAGATGATCTGCAAAATACCCTGACATTTCAGTTTTCCAGGTTTTTCAAATGTGTAGCAACCCTGAGTATTGTGTGATTAAATGACTGCTATTTTAACCTTTTAACGTAAAAGCCCGAGTATACTCGGGTTTTTAATTTCCACGAAAATATAATATCCCGAGTATATTCGGGGTAACTTCTTTTTATCCGTACACATTTTAAAAGGACGATTATACTCGTTTTTCTATGTTTCTGCATGTTTCCGCTAGATAGTGCTGTTGAAGTTGTTGTTTACTTGTCTTTCCGGTAGATGTCACTAATAGTGCTGTTGAAGTTGTTTTTTTTTTGTCTTTCCGGTAGATGTCACTAATCTCCTTCTTTTGATGTTTATTTTCGTCTATGGCATAGGTGTGAGAAAGTCAGTTAGGGTGCCTTTGTTTTCTTCCGTGTTTCTTGGTGGTAAACTTCTTCTTTTGTGAAAATGGAGAGTGAAGAAGAGCTTGATATTCAGTTTAACGGTTCAGATAGCTCCGAAGAAAGTCATGAAGAAAGTTCAGAAGAAAGTGATGTGTCAGATTCATCGGAAACTGACTTTGCAAGTGCCAGACAGTGTGCGTGATGCTAGAGAGAAGAAGGCTAGAAGAGAATCCAGATACATATGTGAGAAATGCAGTGTAGCTTTGTGCATTGATCCATGTTTCAGGGCTTATCACACAGTCAGTAACATATAAACAATGTATTTCACATTTAGTGGGTACACTTATACACGTTTTAGGACTAATGACAAAGTCCCTATAATATAAACAATTGTTTTCAAGTTCACTAATTAGTGTTTCAGTGCTATTTTGTGTTTATTTTGATTATTAAAATAACTTACCTTGATTTTTTAACAAGTTCTATTGGTAATATTTTACTCATTGATAGCACGAGTATATTCGGGATTTTATCTTAGGGGCTTTTCAGACGCATGTATCTCATTGTTGAGTTGTCAATAATCAACATTATTATAACCATATATAATGTTCTTAACTGATTATTTCAACAGAGTAATAAAAAAATTACATTAAAATCGAAACAATTTTTTTAATAAAATCTGTATGTTAAGAGGTTAATATTCTGATTACCTCACGTGCGACACTATGGATATTTAAAAATAAAACTGGCACATTGATATGGTGTACTCCCAATGGAAGGGAATACTTACATATTTAAATTTATAAATATTTTGAATTACTGAAGGGGTCTCAGGTTCGATGCCCAGTGTTGGCACATAGTGGATCAGATCTCACTTTAAACTGTAGGTCCAGTTCCTTTCAGACTATATGTGCACAAAGTGTACTTAAAAACTAATTTGAATTACTTTCAGTTGTCACAAATATTCACGTATTGGCATATGTTCAAAGTGGTATTGGTTCAGCACTAACAATAATAGCAATGCGCTTTCAAGAACTAAATGTGTGTTGCATTACAGCAGAATGAACAAGGGGGGGGGGGGGGGTATAATTCTGCAACAGTGTATGAATTGCATTGCAAAACCTGAAATTAGCATATCCAAAGACGTACATACATTAGCTTTATATAGAAAATGCATAACATTATACTCCTATTTAATACATGTGTTTATAATTATTGACATATATGGTTAACCAATAATCTATACATAGCAGCTGAAGCAGCAATTAAGGTATACTAATGTTTGGAAAATATACAGGGTGCCCTGATTGTAACAGAGTTTTTAAATAATTATTACATTTCAAAGAACAGCTTTTTGTTAATAAAGCATTGCAAAAGCAATAATACATTTGAGAGTTTGGTTCAGCAAATTTTCATTCGTGTATAACTAGTGGTAGCGTTGCTAGTGTCACTCAACCAAAAATGGCGTCGTTACAGGAAAAAGCATGAATATCCCACGGAAGTCAATACGGAAGGTGAGCAGACCTCTAGGAATTCCAAGATCCACTGTTACAAAGTCATGCACAAAAGGTTACATTTGTATGCATACAAGGTGCACTTGTTGCATGAAATTAAGCCACATGACAAGCCGAAAAGATAGATGATCTGCAAGAACTGCAGCACCGTATTCGGAATGCTCTTGCTTCTGTAACCCCTCAGATGCTACAGAATACGAGGAGGGAGATTAAATACAGCCAGGACATTCTCTGTGCAACAAAGGGAGCTCATGTGGAGCTATACCGAGCTGTAATAATAATAATAAATTTTCTTTAATCAGCAGGCGAGGTTCAGCCAAGGGCTGCTCTGCCACCTAACCCTTAACTGCTTCCAATAAAACTTGGCGAGTTTGCCTCCAAAATGTATGTTTTTGTTTCTATCTACTCCTTACCATATTATAAAACACTTTTAAAAACTGCCAGTCCCACTCCGGACACCCTGTATTTTACATCTTGTCCCATAAGTGCATCACAATTTTGTCCACGATGCTGTGACTATGAATACCAAGTCTTTGGAATTACTTTGAGATATATATATATATATATATATATATGTCTGTGTGTGTGTATGTATGTATGTGTGTGTGTATAAATGAATTTCTCTTCTCATTATTTGATTATAAATTACAAAAATTGACAAATTTACAGAAAATGCAATCAATATTCTCTGAACTCCTCTTGTAATGACATTTCCTGAATGTTGACTATACTGCACAACAATATTGAACTGTTCAGTGGTACAGGTTCAAGTCTCCTGGGTGAAGCGCAACAACTTTTCCCAAGATTTCAGCTTCTGTATGGGACCAGTGGCCAGCCACCATCGTGAGGAAATTGGGGAGCTACGAATGAGTAGTCTAACCTGGTCAAACAAAACCTACAACAACGTCATCCCATAACTGGTTGGATGATTTTCCACCTCTGGCAGAAGTGAAGCAGTCAGTAATTAGGTACTGGCCCTCACGGGCTGTGATGCCGTGGGTTTATTATTAAAATCATATATAAAAAGATCAGTACCTCAGAACACAATTTCAAAATACCAATATTGTTCACCTCGTGAACATTACATGGATGACGTCCACAAGAAGTAAATGAGTTTGAGTTGTTTTGAAGTCCAATTTATGGATAGAAGGCTAATGAGGACTGGACCTACAGTTTAAAGTGGGATCTGAACAATTATGTGCCTCCAAAGACTCTGGGAACCCCTTGATTACAAGGTAATGACATTACCACTACACCATCGAGGAGGCCCAAGAAGTAAAAGAAACCTCGACATTTTAAAGTGTTGTGTGACGAGGAATTTTATAAAGGTAAAAGAGCAGGGAGCTAACTTTTCATAATTCTGGCATTTTTTTAGGGGAGGTGGGTCAAAGGTAGTTACAAGCACTGGATAGAACACTACCAAAATTAACCTATACTAGGTTCATTGAATTAGCTGGAATAACTTGTTAGTTGAGAACCACTTTTGAATGCTCCAAATTCCAGGAAATGATAAGTATTCTCATGAATACACAAGAAAATTACAACTATTTTATGTCCAACAGTTTGGTAAGTCATTTCAAACATTCTGCATGTTGATTTCTGTTCTGTTCTCATGTCAGAAGTAAAATATGAAACAATGAGATGTTAATGAAGTCAACCACTATCCTGGTGAACACTAATTGCTGATAAATGTTACATTCTTAGATAACACTGACAGGCTGATTCCTGTAACTTGAATTATGATGGTGAATGAAAAATAGTGAAACTGTTGTGTACAGGGGTTCTCCTGGGAACTCTTTGATTACAAGGCAATGGCATTAATTAAAAAAGATGCATTCAAGAAAATTTCAAAGAATTTAAATTGTAATTCATGAACTTTGAACATACATTTAAAGAGTAAGTGGAAGAGTTACTGATATTCGAGAGGAGGACTTTTGCTGATGGGGTGATGAAATTGTGTAGTGTTATGTAAGAGCAAATACCCGTCATATTCATTTCAACCCTAAATTAACCTTTAAACTTTCTTTCATGGAAGGTTACTGGTTGCATTATTTTGAATTTAACTACTGCTGTCGGTCAGGTTCATAGGTGCAATTTTGTGGAGGAAGCCAGAGGTGCATCACCCCCCCCCCCTAAAATTTTCAGGTTTATTAAGTTATTTTAGGTAACTTCCTGGGATGAGGTTCACATTTGTCCCCCCTTTCCCGACTAAAAGGTTGGATCCTAAGTTATGCTGCTAGCGAAGTGGACAAGATCCACCCCCAACAATTGATTTGAGATGGGGCATAGTTTCAAATAAAAGCATGTACATGCTACAACTTCCAAAAGAAGTTCCTTGCTTCCTGTTGCCATTGTATTAATCTTCTCAGTTGATCTTGGGCTACCTATTACTCACTAGATTCACCGAAAGTTCAGTGTCACATGATAAATCTGTGGCTATTGTAACATGGGGTTCCAGGCTCGATCAACGATGCACACATATTGCACCATTCAGATTCCACTTTCAACTGCAGGTCGTCTCGATTAGCCTACATCACCTTAAAGTGAACTTTTAACACAGACTCCCTGCATGTCCATGAGCATGGTATGGGAAATGGTTGGCTAAAGTTGTCTGTCAGGCTGCCTCTACAATTAATTGTATGAAAGAGACCTTAGCTTCAGTAATGAATCTGAAATTTGGGAAACTTCAGAAGACAATTTTACTCAACTGAAATAACTCGTGACCTGTAGTTATACAAGCATTCAAGAAATGGGAAATTTACCATGGAAAAATGTGAAAAGTGAGGCTTGTTCTCCAAGTACATATTTCTTGCAATATATTGCAGTACATGTTATTTTTTAAGCAACTTTTGCACTTCTGAATAAGATCTACACGTGCTCCAGAATATAAATTAGCAGTGACCGAAGTATCTCCTTAAGAAAAATTATACCCACTTGCAATCACAGATTACTAACCTTTACTTTAATTCATACATTATGACTGGAATGTATAGTCCAAACCCAATACACAAAGCACAGAAATTGTCATTTATAAAATCTTATCAACTTGTTTTTATTTCAAGGAATTTGCATGAAACCATTGTATCAGTAGTCTATTTAATAAAGTGATGAAACATTTAAAAATAAGCGTATTTATCACCACCAAGTATTATCACAAAATTAGCACAATCACCGTTACCACGTTTATTACAAAATTGGCAGCATTCAGTGTTGACTATATGTCACTTTGTATTTCCTGTGCACATCTGTCACAAAATGCACAGGAGTTCCTTAACATTTCCATCACATTCTTTCTTACACAATAATTGTCTTATGGCAATTAAGAAAGAGAAACAAAATAAATTAGATGATTTCCTTAAAGAACTAACATGTACATATGTACAAAGTTTTAGCATCCGCACATACCTGTTCTGTGTGTGTGAACATAAAAAAATGTATAAACACATGACTTTCTTAAAACTTACATATTTACACAAGAAATACATCACATTTTCAAATATCACACTCACTCACAATTCACTGGAAAAAGCACAACTTTGTGGCAATCAATGCAGTTGAAGTTCCAAGTGTTAACAACTATAACATTAGCATGTATAACAACCATTATGCACTTTTATTACTCAATACATTATGAATATATCAATATATTTAGTTTAATACTTGTATCGAATTTGGGTAACAATTTGAATCATTACAATAAACGGTGTGTTTTTCTCCCTTGCATCAAATGTAAATTAACAACTTCTTGGACCAGTTTACCATCAAAATACTTTACAAATATGATATGGTTATTGTTTTCATCTTTAATAATAGAAACATTCTGAAAAAATAATGCTGCAAAAATGAAAAATTACATTTTATAAAGATGTGATGACTATGTAGAAGGAACATGACTTTTTTAATATACATTAACAACATTGTTTCAACAGTCTTCTAGTGACAATTTACACTCAGTTAACCCATTATTGCTCATTGTTAATTTACATTCTAATTGTTTGTGAGCATCTTAATTGTAACTGCATTTACCACCATCAATTGTTTACATTAAAAAAACTTTTCTTTTTACATTTAGCACCTTCATTACCCAACGGCTGGTCTTTCACCAACAGATAAATGAGATCAAACCTGTGATTTGGCCCAGAACACGCAGACCTGTAGAAATACTAGACGATTTCTCATTACGGAGCCGTGCACTTGATAAACACTAGGAAACTGGCCAAAAATTATGTTCCTGGAGCATGTCGATTAGGTTAAAAAAAATAAAGAAAGAATGCTTCCAACAATGGACTAATTTGGCCTGGCTGGGATGTTAGGCCTGTCCGGGATACGAGGAGGAATGGAAGGAACAGGTCGCCTAAAAATAAAATAAGCTGAAATCAGTAAACTAAAGAGAAAAGTGAGAACTAAATGGAGATGAATTTGCACAATTATACAAAATATGTAGCTACTGAAGCAACACAAAAAAGCAAGCAAATTACAGCATTACGTTTCACAACATTTTGAAAACAAATAGTGCAGAATCATTTTCAAAGGAAATAAATACACTGCTTACTATTCTACAAAATGTGTGTATATTGCGTAACACAAGAGTATGTCTTTTAATTTTATTTAAGGGCAGAAGATAAAGTGTTGGTTGTTTTAACAAAACAGTTACATCTCACAGCTTAGTCCAATACTGTAAAACTATTCAAAGAAAAATAATATCTATTATATTTGATCATGGCAATTAACAAAACACAAAACTGTATAGAACATTTTTTTTATATCTAAACATTCTAAAACATAAAACTACAAATAGTACCTCTGCTGTGATACCAGAGTGCTGCTTGGGATAAAAGGTTTAAAAATTTTCTAGCAATTTGTAAAATAAAAAGAAAATTCACTGGCAAGAAATTTATTCATTAATTTAACAAATATACTGTAACAATTTTCCACATGGTTAACATATATACAAAGTAACAGAACTAGAACATGAGTAACTTAAATCAATGTAGATTATCTGATTATCTTTTGGAAAAATACATTTGTCTGTTAAGACATTACAAAAACTGGACAATACAAGCAACTAACACATATCTGTTTTCTGGCTAGCAAATGTTGTGCACAACTAATGTGAATGGTCTACCTCAACAATGAAATACAATAAAATTACATGTAAAGCAATAATAATGAATACAAACTTTCAATATATAATCAACAAGATTATTACTCAGAAAACATGTTACATGCTTTTTTCTGTCTACTGATATTTTGCTTAAATTCGCAAAAAATAAAATAAAAAAAATGGCTGTCTTTAATTATTTGGAGTTCTATTTCATGACACTTGAGTGAAATTCAGCATCACGCCATGCATCAGTTGCACCAAAAAATAAGTATGTGTAAACAGATAACATTCATATCAAATATTTTTGCAACACATGCTTGCAAGTATTTGCTATATTTAAGAAAAATAGTGCATAACATTATATTTCATCATGTATTAGGACAACTGAGAAGTAAACATGAGGCTTAAGAAATTAAATCTCCATGTATCTTGAAATTCTATCTGCTGGAGGAAACTATATTCTCAATACGATTAAAGAATACACTTTATTGAGAACTGAAATCTCTCAAGTACTCTGATAGGCTACTTTTCAACGTAACCATAAGTTGCAAGACAATGTATCAAGAGAAACCACATGTGACACATACTGAAGATTGTACGTTTTACATTGGATCAAGGCCTGGTAGCTCATAAATATGGACAAATAAATCCATACCTTGCTACACACACTAACATTCAAAGTTACAAAATATGTTTTGGAACCTTTGGAGCATGATTTTGTGTAAACAAATAACATTAAATGTACATTTTATTCCTTAACTGTATCTGTCATGGGAAACTATTGAAGTAAATTTCCTAATTATATTGTGTCATGATCTTCACGTGTAATTCTACATGAACATAATGATTTGTTGTTGCACTTGTCCCAACAGCATTCACGAATTTAATCAGCCTCTAGTGCCTAAAAATATATTTGGTTTTTATTAATCAGCTAAAGTACAAATGGTTTTTTGGCAATTGCACTTTCATAATGTTTGATACATTCCATATAAAGTTAAAAACCAAATTAATATGCAATCTTAGTAAATTGATATTAGGAAATAAAAATATGATAATTTTCAACAAGAATTCATTATTTTGAATCTATTTAAGTCTCATCATCATAAAGTATGGAACTTTTTACAACACTCCATGTTCAACAAATTGACTCATTCAATATTTACATTCATTATACTTTTTTATGTTTACCATTTGCATAATAGCAAAATGCAGTATTTACTCTTGGAATTTAATGATGGCTTTAAATGCAGGTATCATTTCAATACTTTGCTATTTTCTTTTTGTGGTTTTCACATTATTAGCTGATACTCCTACATAGTTCCACTTCATATTTAATTTCAATCTAACTCTGTAAGATATTATTCCATTAAGCTTTGTTTACCTCTTATACCTTGAAACAAATAAACACAGCTTTATGATGCCATCTTCAGAATCCCATTAAATGTTTTATTTTATTATTTCTTTTTACATGAAATTCTTGACAATCCTAGCATGAGAGGGTGCACAATTTTTCGGCTACATTCTTTGGTCGAAATTTAATAAAAATTTAAATACACTGAGGAATGTAAATAATATTGTTTGGTATGCTTAACAGAAATGTAAAAAATATAATGGCATGCACTCCAAGGTATGTGCAAAAACCAAGATTCAAAAACAGATTTAAAAAGGAAAAAATCTCATACAACATACAGTTGCAATTGGTTTGTTGTCATGGATTTTAACTTCTACTTATTAGTAATTATAAATAATTTTCCTTTATGTTCTTGTGTCAACTTATGCACCAGAGCAGAACTACAGGGTAAAAAACCTGTAGCAGGAATGACATGCCATATGAAACAAATGGAATTAACAAAAATCAGTGTTTGCAGCAATAAACCATGATAAAAAAATTCAGAAACAAAAATCTAAGCATTAAAAAATACTTATGAATTTACTATTTCTGAAGCAAATCTATAAATAAATACATAAAAAATTTAACAATACCTGTAAACATCTCACTTTATCAATATGGAATGCACTGTAGCAGCTCCTACTCTACACAAAATAATCAACTGTAAAAGATTCTGCCTGTCGCTCCAAATTGAGTTGAAACTTTCGCTCCCTGTGAAGAGGTCATTGGAAGGAAAAACAAGGGAGTGCAAGGCGTTCTAGCCAGTCTTTGAAGTGTGGAAACTGGAAGCCCATTATTCAATCACCATTACGCAGCAATAACGTAATTTTACATTTCCCCATTCAGTTTCGTTGCTCTGCAACATTTCATATTCATGGTCCCTTAGTACTCACGCCTAGCGATGCATTAATACCACTTCCTTCTGGAAACAAAGCTGATATATTACAGATTTCTTGATCGTACCATGGCCAATCCCTTACATCTCGGTAGTTCCGGATTAATTCTGAACAAATCTAAACCATACAATAAACATTACATGCAACCTTATCGTGTTAGTCTATACGAGTTTTACACTAAAATAATTCTATATTCGTCAGCAAGATGATCATGCAAATCACCAATCTTTAAATCTATTTTCAACATGTAAATTTGATGCAGAATTAATGAACACTCTGGCATTTTGGGTAATCTCGATTCCTTAATGCTGACTGGCTGGTATTGCATCAACAATGCGAAACCATCAAACCAAACAAGAAACCTGACATTCATTGCTGACAGCAGGAAACTTTTGTATCTAGATTTTCTTTTATGTGCACGACAGTTAAAATACATATTAAGGCAGAATCTTCCAAGATTTTTTAAGACTCAAAATATAGGTGGGTGTTCACTGGTAGAACTTGAACTTTCGACAGAGGCAAATTTTCTTTTCTCAATAAAGTACAATACATGGCATATGACAGTAGAGAACTTCTTACGTCATGTGCTGCCAACATATTTGTTAAAAACAATAAAAAATCATGCTGTTTGTGTTTTTTTTATTGTTTTTAACAAATACAATACATGGCATGCAGCTTCTAAATGTTGAACATAATGATTTGTACCACACTTTCAGTATACTATTAAATGTCTTTTAAAACATAAATAAAAGAACATCAACCAACAGCTATCTCATGTTAATCAAGAAGACAAAATAAGTCATAGAATATTATGGTCTCTAAGCACTGACTCCAGCCAAGTTATTTCAAATAACAATTTATAACTTTACCAATCACCAAACTAAACTCTACCTAAACACTAGACACTTTTAGACAGGGAATTAGTTCTTTCACAATTATAAACACGAAGATTCAAGTGATGCGGACAATGATATTGTAGAGAAGGATAACACTTTTACATCTATGTTAAGTTTTTGCACATAGTGTTTTTTATACTATTAGTACATAGAATATTTCTTTTATGGAACTGAAAGCTTGTCTCAAAAACACTGATGAGTGATGCACACCAATTTGCTGGAAACCACTTGCGTGCTTACTAAAGCAATGACCACATCCTTAATTAAAATCAAAGAAATTTGAACATGTGGTTTTAATATGACTCTGTGTGTGTATGTGTGTGGTGTATAGTGAAACACCACTAAAGCAGCATGCTACTTTGCACTTCCCTGCATAATTTAGTTGGCCTTCCTGGTCCCGATACCCATTTCTAGCATATGTCCTGCATTATCAGTTTTTGCCTGCATATCAATAGGGAAAAATAATAATAAACGTTGCACTGCACATACTGCAAATGCATAACAAGATGCTTAAAACCTTTGTTATGTAATTCACCTCCCTTTTTTACTGCTTCTGAAAATATAATGTAAATAGTCATGCAGTTTTGAGGAAAACTATACTTGTACTATACCTATACATAACAAATGTCATGGTTTTGGTATTCGTACCTTAGATAAACCTCTTATTTTGGCCTCTGTATGTTTCATGATGTCATGAGGAGGGCTGGTGCAATTGAATATCATAATGGAAAGGTTGTAACAAGCCTCGTATGGTAGCATATACCTTAGTTCACAACTCCGTGTAGAATCTAAACTATTATTCATGGTATTTATATAAACATATAAAAGGCATGCATGGCAGATTGCTGCTTTCTTCCACTATTTGTTTAGCAAATCTGTTCTTAGACAGAAGTGTAGAATAAACGTTGGGGAAAATGTGGTGTTTTTTTTAATATTCCTGTTAAGGTGTTCTGTTCAGGTGAAGTGGAGCATACTTCAACTGTTCAACTCTATAAAGATTGCCACTCTATGTGGACAGGAGTGTACCATAATTGTACTGTATTTAAATTGTAACAGTTAGCAATTACAGTTTTTACCAACCAGTTTGAATAAGGCAAAAGGTCAAGATTTCCCATCAATACAGTGTTGACGAAATACAATGGAAGAAAAACAACAAATATGCCGTAAGTGCAATACTTTTTAGAAGTGTTTATAATGTATCATGTTGGTACACATGCATAAACTGCCCACAATTGACAATGAGCATTTTAAGATGATCCGATTTGCAAACAGTGTTACACTGTGATTGAATTATTTCAGGGATGTGACATCTCTGTAGACAATGGGATGAAAGAATAACACTGCAGAAAAAGAACTGAAATGAAAGGGAATACAACATGCTGATAAAAACAAGTGCAAACAAAATGTCTGATAACATTACTTTCTGAGCTAATGTTCTTATTTTAAGAACTGGAGCAGTGCTTAAAGCATTAGCAATTGTTGTGTATTAAATTGCAAAGTGCAAAATTGTGAAACATATACTAATATAAATAAATACAGCAACATGCTGGGTACAAACTAACACTCATCTCTTCAATTTTTTGCTTCTACTTACTACATACAATAGTGGCATGTACCAAGCGAAAGCACATATTGCCTTCTTAAAAACTTACCATGTTTTTTCATGTAAGGAACAAAAAGAAATCACTGAAGGAAAACAGGTAACATGAGTAGCTGAACGACAAAGAGTAATAATGATTACAAAATATGAAATTCTTCATCTACAACATTAACGTTATTTTGTTTTTTACTGAATTAACGCAAACATACACTACTTCAAAAATACTCTTGCTTCTGCTTGGATTGTTGTGTTCTAATACTCCTTCACATGAAACGACATTAACAATAATACTGTATACATAAATCATTATTGCAAATGCAATACTTCTTAACATGAGATAAAAGTAAACTCGTGCACTGTGGGGCAGCATTTTTAATACATCATTTTTTCTCCTATATTTTACACTAAACAAGTGTGGATCTTTACAGATCACAAGTGCTCTATATACATTTATTCTGTGAGCAGGACAATATAATATTTATAGCTCTTGCCATCTACATAATTGCATAAAGAGTTAATTGACTTTTACATATTTCACCAGACAATTTTATGCACATGCTAATTCTCCCAGGAATGTGTAATAAAGAAACATGATATTTCTTCACACTTCTATACATATATACATAATAATCTAGCGAGCTACATCAAGCAGGTGACACTCAGATCTACTCACTTCTACATACAGAATTTACAGTAGTGTTCATTTGTAATGTTTAACAAAGAGATGATATTAAATATATATTTAGTTTATAAAACATATATTGAAATTTTCAGAGAAAAAATTAACACAATTTGTTTTTTTTACTTAGAAAGAAAATTTTCCACTGTCAAACTTCTACACACCTCAAACAATTTTAAGTAACAACAGAACAACTTTCCATGAGAAGCTGCAGAAATTTTAGTGCCTGGACACGACAACTTTTCACTCTTACAACTTTTATTTACTTATTTATGCATGTACAGGTTTAAGTTTTAAAATACAAACTTTTATTTCCCCTTGTGACTTAGGGGAAATATTCTACGTATCCTATCCATGTATATAACATTTATACACACACATTCAACACTTACAACTACACGCTATCTCTTTATTAAGATATATTTTTTGCTTAACTTTTCAGTTTATTCATTGGCAAAATATAACTGCACAGATCAGAATAATAATTAACAAGATTTATGAAGAAAGCAGCTTTTTTTTCTTCTTCCACATGGAAAACACTGAGCAGCAATACTTTTATGCTATACTGAATTTTTTTTTAAAACTTGCAATTCTTACTTATGCATTCTAAAAGCATCCATTAACTCGTTTACAGCAACCTGTGTTACTGCTTGTCCAACTGCTTGCTGCACTCTCTGTTGGATTGCAGGAATACCACCTTGACGACTGGAAGGTGGTCAGTAAAAGGATATTAGATCAAACCTTGGTACACTTCAAATGACTACTTACTAATACATGTTGGGACAATTTTAAACAATAAATATATATTCCTTTTACAAGATGACACTACTTTGGCTGTTACAATTCATGCAGCTATTGTCTCCTCCTGAAAGAGAAACTTAGTTTCAGGATTTAATATTCTGGGACTATCTTCATGGGACAGTTTAAATTTTACCAACCATTTTTTTTTTTTACATTTAGTCATACACAAAAACACACAAAGAAGGCTTCACCAAATTAATGTGCCTGTACATAAATACATATGCTAAAATAACACTTGTGCAATTTGCACAAAACAAGTACACATTGTAAAAAAAATTATTGAACTGAAGAAGTGTATGTATTAAATAAGACTATACAAACAATTGAGGCCTATTACGAAAAGCAACTGGACTTCAGCACTCAAGAAATGAAGCGTCAAAGGAGATGGAAGAGAAGGATATAATTGACAGTGGATCTACGAGGGCCATCCAGAAAAAAATAAAAACATTTTGGCATAAAACACAACCGAGTACAATGACCGTATCAACAAACTGGTATCATTCTATAATAAGCTCTTGAATGGGTATGGCGAATATGTGCAAAAGAAGAGTAAGGTATGTAGTTTCTGTACCATAATTTTTTTTTTCACCCAACATTTGTCGTTTGTGTTTTACACCAAAACGTTCCTTTTTTCCTGGATGACCCTCGTAGTTGCCACAAGCTGCAATGATTGACACAAATGTTTAAAAGGCATTGTCCTAAAAAAAATGAACATCAATATTATCGCCTCTGTCTCATTGCAGGGAAATTTATAAACAGTACTGTTGGGACACCCACAACAAAATTTTCTTCAAATTTTCAAACAAAAGATTTGGAAGAAAAAAAAAGTTTAATAGTGCCAATTCGTACAAGGAATATACACAAACTAAGTTCCGTTTGCAATATTGCAACTGCAGTCACGATGGTGCACAGGTATGCAGAGTTTGTTGATTCTTTGGCAAGGCACAGATGCCATTTGCCGATATTTATACACCATTTATGTATCATGCTGTGAATTTTAACAGCTGGTGCCTCGCGCACAGATATTCCCGTTGAAGATGGAGGGTTTTCAACTTGCCGTGAAGCACAAAAGAAAAAAAGATCATAGCTCAAGACCTAATTGTCATAGAGAGATGAAATTCGTTGTTTTCTTTCATAAAGACAGGGCTTTCAGCAGAGTTAAAATTTATACATTGTGCCTCCCAAAAATTAGTGTTACAGGAAGCAGAAGAAAATTCAAATTAAAAAAAAAAAAAATTGCCTCTGTGACCCCCCATCATAGACCAAAATAAAAAAATAATGTATGTAGTGGTGGTACACCCCTACAACCATGCAAAGTTTTGTTGAAATCAGACTGATATTTCTTGGCAAAAAAAACAAAAAAACCTGTATAAAGCAGCAGTGTTGTCAGCTTACGGAACAATTTTTGAAATTTGCTTCTAGTATTGGCCCCATTGACGCTGGATGGATCAAATTTGGAGAGAAGCATGGCAAAAGACCATTCTATGTAATGCCTGTGTTGCAACTTTCGGAGAGAGAGAAAGAGAGAGAAAAAAGGAAATTCTGGTGTTCAGAAATTTTGCGGAATTAAGGAAAATTTTGAACTTTGGGCCTTTGACCCCAATTCTCCCTGGACCCTTATTTGTCAAACATTGCTTAAAAATGTTGCTTTTTACTCATTCTTACATGTAGAATTTAAATTTTTCAAAAAGATGCAGTAGTTTAGTAGTTAGAGCCATTTATCTTCAATTTATTCCGTAGTAACAAAAGGGAAATAAAGAATTTTATTTTCAAATGGTGCTGGTTAATAATAATATCAATGGTTACATTATTATATTATTTTGTAATTTGAGTATGTAATACCTTTGGAGTTATACTAGGTAAAGGTAAAGTTCCCCTTGCATATAGCACCATTCCATGAAGGCACATTTAGGGGATGTGGGGCTAGGGTCCGCACATTCTTGATCTTCGCCATCTTGGAGGTGATGTGATCAGCACCATGCTCTAGCCACCTTTACCTCCCAGGGTTGCCCCTAGGTACCCATTGATTTGAGGCCGGAGTGAGCCCCAGAGCCACTTTATGCAGGGACATGGCTGGAAAAATTCTGACCTTAGCTCATCCATCCCAGGAATCTAACCTGACTCACCTGCATGAAAGTCAGATGCCCTATCGCCTAGACCACCGTGGCTCTAATAATAATAATAATAATAAAAACAAAAAAACAAAAACAAATATAGTGCATAGTTTTCAGGGAATGGTGTGTTAATTCTGACACATGGTCTGGTCAAATTTTGAAAATTGGGCCTTTGCCCCAGCATCCCATTTGGACCTTTAATTGTTGGACGTTGCTTAAAATGTTGCTTTTTACTTATTCTTACATTCAAAAAGATGAAGTAGTTTAGCAGTTAGAGCCATTTATAAAAAAATGTATCCCATAATATTATGAGGTGACTTTTCCAAAAGGGGCTTGTTAATAATAGTAACAATGAATATATTGTTTTGTAATTCGAGTATGTACTACCTTCATATGTATACTACAAAAACAAAAGAAAACTGAAATATTGTGTGTAGTTTTCAAGAAATGGAGCATAAACTGCTGCCACGTGCTGCTGATCGATATATCAACCCTCTGTCCTGAATTGAAATATTTCTTTGGTTTCGAGCAAAACCATCAGGATGCTAAAGGTAAAGAAACTCTTAAGAAGTTTTGCATATATGAAATGCAGTTGGGGAGGGGGGCTGAGGACTAAGTTCTAATTTCATTTTAAAAGTCTCTCTTCTTTTAATAATTAATAACTGATATGTGTTCCAGTTTTAAGCCCCACATTGCTTCTGAACAAAACAAGATATCAATCATAACTATTGCATCAACAGTAAATATTTGCAGAAGAAACATAATTTCACATTTTACTCTGGAAAAGACCACATGCTGAGACTAATACCAGCAATTTACTACCCTGAGCATAAATCTTAAGAATGATCTTGTGCAAATCTTATACTACATTAAAATCCATTTTCATCTTATTGATGCATCTGCCAAAGTATTATATCTGAAGTCAACATTATTGTCATTTTAAGTAAATTAACTTTTTAATAGAGACTCATAGCAACACATGCCTTGGTTTATCTAGAATGAAGGAAGTTCTTCAGTATTGGAAGACAATCCAACACTGAATCAGAATGTAGCAAATGGCTCACATTAGGTTGAAATGGTGAATAAAACTATAAAAGGGCTGATATCTTAAGTAGTTCATTCGCTTTGAGCTACACTATTTTATATTTTAATTTCACACTAAAACATTACAAAAGTATTACACAGTAGTTACTTTTAATAATGATGCAATATTGATTGAGAAATACTGAAGATTTTTTTGTAATTACAAGCAGTCTTTCTAATAAATTTAAATGAAAATGTTGGAACGTTTATATCCATTATGCACTATTTGCATTCAATTATTTCCCTGATCAAGCTGCAAATCCCAATTCTCTAATATCATGGAATAATCGCTATGCACATGTTGAAAAACAGTTTGTTAGTATCAAACATAAATACAAAATTTATTATTAATGTTACTCTTTCTGGAGATTTATAGGCACTGTACATGATACAAAATTAGTTAACTCAAGCTTTATTCACCCTCTCTCTCTCAAACACACACATTATTACAATACACATATTGCATAAGAATTAATTCTATCATTGCACTTGGATAGAACTGAGCAGAAAGTATGTAAACAGTTAGTGCCAGATTTCCAAGTTGATTTTGACAGTTCAGCAACTTACTCTCCCGTCTTCTCAACTTACGCAACCCACACTTGAGAAGTATTTGAAGAGGAGTGAATTAAAAGTAATAACAAAATAGGGTCATTCCATGTCAAGTGAACCAAATTTTGGTCAATTTTGAATGTGACCATCTCTGATTTTATTCATACTTAATTGTTATGAAGTACCACCTAAAGTAGGAAAAACTGCAAAATTGCAGATTTGTATCTGTTGTAGTTCTCCAGTTAGAACTCTCTGAAATATGGGGAAAAAAGCACATTTTTCAGCACACATGCAATCACAAAAATCTCTTAAATCAAGCTAGAATTGACGTAGAAGGTTGGAATAAGAACCAAATTGTTGCTTTCGCTATGATTTATGAGGTTTTTTCTTTTTATTGCATGTGTGCCGAAAATTGTGCTTTTTTCCATATTTCAGAGGGTTCTAACTGGAGAACTACAACAGATACAAATCTGCAATTTTTCCTACCTTAGGTGGTACTTCATAACAACTAAGTATGAATAAAATCAGAGATGGTCAGATGTTTTTCATTGGTTCACTTGACATGGAATGACCCAATAATAGAAGGAAAGTACTCCATCTTCATTCACTCCATTACTTTTCCAGTTATTCTATTCAGATATTCCTTCACATGCTTCCCCTGTTCTCCTCTTTCTCTCTCACACACTAAACTGAATAAAAACTTAGTTAACAGTGGATGAATAAAGGAGAGATTACCTTTCAAGCAGCAAACAAAACCTGTTTTCCATTTTAGAGATTTAATTCTTCACAAATGTTCAATTTACCACCATATGTAGCTAACATTATAATCATACTTACACTGTTACTTCAGTTTATTTCTTCTATACATTTACTCCCCATAGAATGAAATATTTTCAATCATAAAAGAGCTGTACTCAAAATAAAATTTACACATGAGTATGTAGCTTCTGGTCAAGCCAGAATGCAATCCTCTTTCAATGTCATTACAGTTCATACTTCTGTAATCTCATGTACATAAGAAATGGCATGAAGTAACATCAAGAGGTAAAATTGACAATTTTACTGATCCAATATTTTAAACAGAGCCTACTGTATGAATTACACAATGAGTCTCATTTTGTAATTGTTCTGATTTATTTTTAAAAAAAATTATATACAATATAAAATTTGTGCATGTAAGCAAAAATCATTTAAAATTGATGAATATTGCAACTCGCTTCATTGAGGCTTAGCTGGCCCTTTTGGCAATGCCAGCAAAACTCATTTTCAAAATTTCCTCTTCTTTCGAAAAACAACTTTATTCCAAATTCTGAAAGATTACATGTGCTTAGGATTTCTTTTGGAGCATTTGCGTGAAACTTCATGTGGTTTGCTTTTGCTGTTGTCTAGATATTTGCAATGTAGTTTTGTGGCTAAGCAAGTCTGTTAAACTATATATCTAGACAACAGTGAAAACAAACCACATGAAGATTCACGTAACTGGTCTAAAATAAATTCTAAGCAGACTTATTTTTTTTATTTAAAAGGAGAGGACATTTCAAAAATGGCTTTGCTGGCATTGCCAAAGGTCCAGTACAATCTTTGCCATTTGGAATGCCAGTATCAGTTGATACCAGTGGCATCAGTATTAAAAAGTATTTGTTCAAACTGATACAGACTGATATTATTATTAAGTCTGGATATCTCACAGCTTCTATAAAGTGCTGCAGAAAAGAGTAAATATACTGGAAATTATGTAAACATACGATTGTCATTAATTTTGCACCAGTACGGTGTGGAAAAAAAATTAGATTTTGTTATCAAATCACAGTTATTTTAATATTCTGATTATTAAATGTGCGGACTTACAAATATTTTAAAGCAAAACACTGGTATATTGATACAGTACAGTAACACCTGAATACTTATCTATTATTGTTAGCACTGTATGCATTAATTTTAAATTGTCATAATGTTCAAAAATTGGTATCAGTATTGTTGGGAAATGGTAGAGAATTCAGTTGAAAGTATTATCAGCTTAACTGCAGTATTCCTGTTCAAGTAAAGACATAACAGCAGGAAACTCAAGTATGCTCTATTGTATTGATCAGAAGCCTATAAAAAACAGCAGTATATGTATATGAAGTTTTCTAAGACAAAGTCTCTAAATTTATTTATTTGTGGTCATATATCATTCAAATTGTGTACTAAATGTTTCCCATTATAAATTGGATCAGTAAAATAGCATTTATTGTTAGTAATGAAAGAGAAAATTAAACTTTTTAGTTATTACTTTAGAGCTTAATATATTTAAATGCTGCAGTACTTTGGAAGACTTACGAGGGGATGAGTGGTGGAGGCAAGCCAGCCCCTGTAGGACGTCCAGGTGGCATGGGTGGTGCACCCGGTCCTGGCCTGGAAGGAATTGCTGGTGCAGGACGACCAGTCGCAGGAGGAGGTGGAGGTGCTCGAGAAACATTCTGCGGGGGAGGCACTCTGCGGGGACCACCAGGGGATGGTGGGGAAGGTCTGGAAAGAAAATTATATTTGTGAGTAACCTTTATCAATTTGTACTTAAAAGCAGTTGTTGTGTTTTGCTAGTACCAGTATCAGCCATTATCAGTGGTATTGGTTCAAATTGAATTATAAATATTATTTGATAGCTTTTGGGAGTTCAAGTATCATGCAGGGTATATTTTGTACCATGCTGACTGATATTTTCACAGAATTAAAAAATTGAGGATATCAACAAAACTGCACAATTCTTCATAAAAATATTCTGTCTCTTGTGAATACATTACTATTTTCAAGCAAAAGAGAGAACGTCCATGTTGCTCTTGTGAGCAACTGTTTTATCACTTATAAAATTTACTACTTGAATAATTTCTATATGGTATTCTTGTCAATATAGAATTTATTCAACTTTTATATTACTAGTTATGAGAGGAGGGAGAACTCATTGGCCCAAGACTGATGAAACTTATCCAGGATGAATGTCTGATTTGTGCATTATACAGAAGGTCGATCTGCATATGTGTGTCCGATTTTGGACTAGCATTTACCTTATGAAAATCCACAGGACCACCATCGGTTGGCGTCAATGTGATCACAGTGTGTCTTGGCAATAGCCCTGCACCGTAACTTTCATTGTAGGAGGCTACAGGAAGTTGAATCTTCTGCCATTCCTCCTGGCAGGCTTTCCACAGGCCCCGAAGAGTGGGAACATGATGAGAGGAATGCACCCGTTTCAGTAGACCAACCCTACAGAAATCCATGGGACTCGCACCCTGTGACTTCACCAGTATATCGTGAAATGGAATAGTTCGAATGCCGGTGTCTGTCGCCATATGTTGCAGAAAGTTCTGGGTAGAACGAGATGTATGTGATGAGGGCTTATCCACAGACACTTGATTTACGGCATTTCCATATAAACACGGCAGATCGTCTGTATAAATTGTGGTCAGGATATGCTGCTGAAAGAACGCAGAGGTGATTTTACAGTTTTTTTGGACCTCACGAATAGTTAACTTGCCTTGATAAGTGTATCCAGCAACAACTACAGATCCCTTCGAGAAAGTTGCTTTGCAATGATGGACGAAATCTGGACGGCATTTTGCATCGCGTGGAGTGTATGTTATGGCTCGAATTTTGCCACAATCTGATAGATAAATCCATGCCTCATCTAGTGTGGCTACAAACGTCCACTTGTCCCCAGATAAGTGACGTTCGTAAAGGGGCCTGCTGTTGGTCTTTCTCTCACACCGATGGGCCTCACTGAGGTAATATCCATGGCTTCTTTGTCCCTCTGGTGGGTGACTGAAAAGCTGGAACCTCGTGGTTTTTATGCCGCTTGATTATGTTCTTGACAGCTGTTGAACCAATGTTCTTTGCACTGTTTCTGAATTTTCGACACCAAATATTTGGCGTGGAATAGTGCAACTACGTAGCCCTCCCAAAAACGATTCACCTTAGGAGCCATGATGCACACAACACACACTCGTGATAGTGCCACGATACTACAGGCTCTAACCATATCCACATGTGCATATGTGCACTCATTCTATCTAAAATAGTAATTCTCTCCTAATTGGCCTTTTCTTCGGTTAATGAAGAAATAAACAGCTATAAAGGAGTCTCTATGAAACAAAGTAGCATCAAAAAGCTTCCGAACTGAGAACAGTGCATGAGAATGGAAGTGGCTCTGCCTAGCAGGCTTGCCAGTCAATGAATCACAAGTTGCTACAGGGTTCACTCTCATTTTGGAGAATCAAATTCCTTGACATTTCCAGGTTTTCTTTGCAAGTTTAGGATATATTTCCAAACTCTTTGAGGTGCTTTAACATGCCAACAAACTGTTAACAACATGTTAAACTGAACTTTGTATTAAAGAGAATAAAGTTGTTAAACACAGATGAACAAAAATAAAATATAGAAAATTTTTAATATAGAATATGTCCCATCAAGAAGATGGCTCTTTATTTTCAGTTTCCAAACCCTGGCAAGTACAGAATCATCTACTTGATTTTCTCTGACTAAGCTTTCCAGCTCAATGGCAACCCTGTATTACAAGTTAAAAGTGATTCCACACTGTGCTTTTATATTTAACACGTGATGCACAATTTTTTCACTGCCAAATAAATGAGAATTTCTAACAGTAGCATGCATCAAATGGTAAAAACATGCCAGAAAAATATCCTTCAACAGGCATTTGGTGACCATGTTTTAGGCAAAGTACATATTTGTGAGTGGTATGAACAATTCAGATACAAAAAACGAAATGCTTACCTCCATGCCCTAAGAAAGCACAGCCAATCAATTGCAATCTGAGCCACTCGACCATATTAGTGGTGATGTCATAGCAGACAACTGAGCACGATTTGAGTCCAAACAAAATGGGCACATGGTTTTCTTTTATAGTGGCCACGGTGGCTCAGTCGGTAACGTGTCTGACTACCATGCTCAAGGTTCCGGGTTCTATCCCCGGCTGGTTCAAATCCGGGAACTTTTCTAAAGTTGGAAGCGGCCCCGGCACCCACCCAGCATCGAATAACATGGGTACCTGGGGGAAACCCTGGGGGGTAAAGGTGGTCAGGGGCGTGGCTGATCACATCACCCCCACTCACGACCGGATCAAGAAAGTGTGGGGCGTTACCCCCACACCCCCTATACGCCTTCAAGGCATCTTGCTAAGCACAGGGGAACACTTTACCTTTTTTTTTAGCACAGGTTTTCTCCTATTCAAAATCATTGAATTTTCCAATGGAAGGGGTAGTTTCAAGTATTGTGAAAGCAGTTATGAAACAAAATTGTGATGTGTATCATACATCCATGTAAAGATGAGATTTAGGAGAATGCGTTCAAATATTACATATACAAAGGTGATTCAAATGAAAACCTTAAAAGTGCAATAAAAATTGTACGACAGACTTTGTACAGCTCAAATTTACATGAGGAATCAACTATTATTTACAAAACGACCTCAAGGTTGCAACACTAATCAAATGAGCTTCAAAATGCCACTTTTGTCATTTTAAAGATGACGCCTCCTATACACACTTGCACCAGTGAAGAGGAGTGGTTTCTTGCGCCCTTTCAGTTACCTAAAACTTACAGAAATTTCTCGGTAAACAAAAATTCAATATCTCTGTGCATACTTACCCCAGCAGCAAGTTTACTAATGGAGTAGAAAGTTCGACAATGTCCTCAGTTCGCAGGCAGATGGGTGGAAAGGCCTTCGCAATGGCTCATAAGTAGGGGCATGCATATTTCGTTTTTGACGAAAAAATGAAATGTGAAAAAACACATTGTAGTGTTAATTTTTCATGTTTTTGAAAGGTGTGAGATGCATTTTGTGACCATGTTTTGTCACGAAATAATGCGAAATGAACTGCAAAAAGCGAACTTAACTCTTAAACACGAAATTTACCGTTTATATACCGACGTGACACTTTCTGAAGTCTGAAGTATCCTGTGAGTTATGCAATTCACAGAAAATAGATTAATTCTGCTGTAAATATTTGAGAAGCAAAAATAAACCCCTTTACACAGGAATAAACTTAATACTCTGGTAACTTCATAAATGTGCTATTAGAAGGGATAAGTTTATTTTGTGTAATAAGTGCAGTTTTTAAATCAAACTTAGGATTATATTGACAATTTTAAAACCAAAATGTCATTTTATATAGCACTTTTTATGTGATTATTCACCGCTATAACACCGAAATTTCATTTTATTTACCGCTTTTGAACCCGAAATCGACTCTGTTTTTGTACCGAAATTTTGCTTTTTTAATTACCAAAATTATGTGCCTCTACTCATAAGTGACTGCACGTGGACACCAAAGGCTTATTCTTTCTCAGGTATGGAAGCAGGAACTCAAAGATGAATATAAATGTAGATCAGCAATAGGTCTGTGCTAAAATGCAGCAAACTTGGGCAAAGCCTACATACAGAAATCTAAAAAAACAAATTATGGTTTTAATTTGAATCACCCTCGTACCTTACAGAGCATAAGTCAAAGAATAACTGGAAAATGGAGAGCATGCATTTAAAGAAATTCCAGCCATTCTGCTTCCGAACCACTTTCCAACACAGCCAAGCTCGACTCGTAGCTAACGAAAGTGATGATACCGCTAGGGATGATGGTAGTTCATGAGCCTCATATGTGACTGCAGCGACGATGCCTATTGGCTACAAGTTTGGATTGGATGTCAGTAGGAGCATTCGCTTCCTCTGAAATCTCATCTTTACATTGATGTACAATACACATCACAATTTTGTTCTATAACTGCTGTCATGAATACCTTTGCAATGGTAAACTCAATGGTTGTAAATAGGCTAAAACCAAGTGTTTGGTTTGTTTGGACTCTGTCTTCAAGCGTAACATGACACTAAATGGTCCATGCTTCTAGACCAGGAATTACTTTCACAAGGATAATCAAGCAATGCTGAGTACTACACGGTGACCAGAAAGTCTGGGACCAATAGCAGCTTTCTGATTACAGGCGAGTTATAGCACTGGCGATAGATGACCAAGTGGAGGTAATTCTTCTTTGTGGGTGAGAGGAATGGATGTTTAAATCTGGGGTGTTGCTGTGAAAATCACGGATCTGGACCATCTTCGGAAAAGGAAAACCACTGCAACGGCTGATATTGGTCTGGAGCAATATGGTTGCTGTTCCTCATCCACCCACCCATTTTTTTACTAACCTTGAATTATCCAATCCTGATCGTAGCCAATCATCTTTCTCTTTCACAGGAGGAGGTACTGGTGTTGATACGGTGGCCATGGAAACATCTCCTATAATTCTCAATGCTTCTTTGCAAGCATGATACATTCTCAACATCTCTTCCCGCTTCTGTGCTTCTTCAGGGCTCTCCTCCATCATTGATGCCTGTTAAAATGCAACCGCATTAATGAATAGAGAAAAAAAAGGACAAACGTAAGTTAAAACAACGTATACAGGAATAAAGGGCTTGTTCCAGTACTATATTTGTAAATATAATAGCTCCATCTTGTTCAGTTTTATTAAGCTTCTGGAGGAAAAACGTAACAACCATGTAATTCCCTTTAAGATAATTCTGCACTTTTAAAAACCTACAGTAAATAAGATTGTTCATACGGTGTCAGTGATTGCACATGTAAACACAGCCACTGAATATGGGGTACAAGGGGTGATCCTTCCAAGTAGTACACCCAAATGTCAACCTCACTTCTACATTGCCCTGGGCTGCATTTTGCAGACTAACGAGGCTCTGGTGTCTGGACCTATGGCCAGTACAATCGTCTGTAGGGCTGCGTGTGTGTTGTCTGTGTCGAGTGAACCTTTACAGCCTTAGCTTTTAACCCAGGTGAGAATATTTTAGTCCTCAGACTCCTCTTGGATCAATTGCCATGGAATCTCACTTGTGTACGAATGCAAAATTAATTTTGGAAGCTTTTTTACATTTCCACTTTTAATTTAGTTAGTAGTTTCAAGGAAATGGAATTTCTAGCAAGTGGTACAGTTAGGGAGCTACATATGCACAAGTGCCCAGTTATGAATGTTAAGGAGATGAAAATGATGAAACTAGGGGATTTTGATTATCGTTTCAACAGGAACAATGACATTTTGGTTCTTAAGTGGAATGACAACAGTCCAGTTACTAAAATTATTCTGATAGGTTAGTTTACTTTGTTAACAATATTCTGTATTTTCTGTTTTGCATTATTTTTAGACTTCCAAATTACATTGAGAGTTGGGCAGATGAGTCATGCAAAATAACCACTATTTGTTTCCTTTATTAGTATTGTGAGTATCCCTACTAACTTAAATAGAAAAAAAATATGTTGTTATCAATGTAATTTGTCATCTTGTAAAAGCATATCCATATTGAATGTGTATTCAGCCTGAAATAAGATGGTGATATAGACTATTATATTTTCTATTATTCGTTCCTAATTTTTACCCTCGAGGTTCCAGTGATCTCACATGAGATCAGCTACCCCTAACGAATACTGCATGGCAAACAGAAAATTTTGATTTAGTTGCTCACATTTCATCAAGAGTATATATATCCCAAAATAAATTAAAATTCAAGAAAAAAGCACTTCGAGACTTCATGGGTTAAACTGGGGAAATCTTTAAGTGAAACTTGGCAAATGCTTTAGCAAGCCTTTGGGAGGGACTGTATGAGCTGATCGCAGTGTCATGAGTGGTTTCAGCATTACAAAGAGGGCAGAACACTGATCAAGGAAGATTTAAGATCGGAACAACCATCAACGTCAACAAAAGATGAACACATCAATGCTGTTCGGTCCATTATCCGTACAAATCGTCGTTGGACTGTGAGAGAGGTTGCTGAGGAAGTTGACATCAGGATCGGGTCATGTCACACAATTTTGAGGGATGCTGTGTGCAGAAAAAAGCCTAACTGTGCAAAAACAAGAGTTGGATGAAGTTCCATGACAACGTGCCAAGTCACACATTACTGCTTGTTGGCCACTTTTTGACTGCTCATGTGATAACCGTCGTGCCCTGTCCACCTTACTCTCCAGACTTGACACATGCAGACTTTTTTTCTGTTCCCTTAGTTTAAAAAAAAAAAAAAAAAAACTTAAAAGGACGTCATTTTGCAACAGCAGACGAAATTCATCAGAATGCAACAACACAGATGAGAGATATCCCAAAAAAGTGTGTTCCAGGAGGAATCCGAAGAGTGGCAGAAACAATGGGAGCACTGCATTGCACGCAAGGGAGAGTACTTTGAAGGGGATAAGCATGCTTAATGTTGTAATTGCAGTAATAAAGTTTGTATTGCAAAAGTCCGGTCTTTTTTGAAAAGGCCCACGTAATATTCTGCCATTTTGTTATTTTTTGTATGAATATTAATATATACCTCATATGGCTTGGTTTTGTAAATGAAAAGTCTGCATCCAGTTTCCTTTCCAAAGACAAAACCTTTTGCAGTCACTCGTTACGTTATTGACCAAGGAGTTTAGTATGTTAGCTGTTGCTCTCCCCAGGTGCTGGAAATTTTTGTGCAGGGCATTGAGGCTCTGGCATTTGGACCCATAGCCAGTATAATCCTCTGTGGGGTTGTGTGTTATTCTGGGCTTTGTCTGTACATGTGCTAAATGCCCCTTATTTTAGTCCTTGGAAAGATGTGTTCATTTTAGTTATGGTAAGTGGCTTGGCCCCACATAATGTGTGAAGCAGTGGTGAAGCTAAGGCGTAAATACTGGGTAGGCTGAAAAATTTGCTTATATTTTTTATACAGCAGGTCCATGCGTAGATTCTTCTTGGTCGCAAAAGTATCAATTACTCTTTCCTTGAAGCCTTTATCAATAGAAAGTTCTTTAACCAGTTTTTTTTTCAATGGCTATTGTACTGAGAGAACTTAATCTTTCATTTTTCATTGAATTGCGGAGACAATTTTTTACTCTCTTGAGGGTGCTCATACTTCTTTCGGAGGAAGCTGTTGTAACAGGGAATGTCAAGACGAACTTGATAAGTTGTGTTACTTCTTTGTAGATTGTTTGAAGATCATTGCCAACTATGAATTTTAGAAGGTCTGTAGGTAAATGCTCTTCTTCATCAGCATAGATATTCTTTAAATCATTTTCTAATCTTTCTTTGTTGAAAAATAGATATGTGGACAGAAGGTTATTTAATTTCATCACAGGAAAATGTAGTTTATATCCCCCAAAGCTATTTTGGTCTAGCAATTCAACAAATTTTATCTTTTCAAGATCTCCAAAACGTATTTCCATTCGTACAGTCAGTGTGTCCAAGATTTCGTAGGTTAAGCATCTGAGAGCCACGAAGTCTTGTTCACTTACATTTATTTCACTGCAAATCCTCTTAAGAGTTTTCAACACATAATTTCACAGTATTATATTTTTATAACATAAATGCACTATGTGACACACACACACAAACACACGCATGCATGCACTTGAAGTAAATTAACATTCAACAATGCAGCACGTGAACGACGCACTTTGCACAAGACTAGAAGCACAACAGGTCGGTTCTGAGGCTAGCCGCCATCACCCAGCGAATCGGCAGTCACCTCCCCTTACACCCCCCTTCCACCTACACAGAGCTCACGCTGTAGCTACCTTTTAACGTGAGGTTTTTCGTCAAAAGCCTCACAGTTCGGACCGAACGCGCTCTTCTCTTTCTGGCCTGACTGATGAGATATCGGCAGAACCAAACGTTCAGATTACATAGTTTAATTAGTTTTAACGAACTTTGATTGTTACAGGGTACAAGAACATTTTAATTTCAACATTTTTTGGGTAGGCTAAGCCTCTAAAGCCTCATAGGAGCTTCACCACTGGTGTGAAGTGTTGATGCACTCGTAATTTTAATTTCAATCAATAATAATAATAAACTTACTTGATCGCCTGATGCATACAAGTGAGCTAGGAGTTCTCCATTGATGAAGTCCTTAGAGTTGTTAATTATGAGGAGCATGATAGCTTTTGGAACCAGGTCACGAGTAGTCTTAGTAACAATTTTCATGTATGAATCCACTAAGTTTCGAATTGTTTCTACCTGTCTTTCTAGTTGTGGATCCATGGATGACGTTCCTTCACTACCTCCCTGCTGAGAGGACAAATAAGATTATTAATTACACATTATATTTTATTTTGATATCTAAATTAACTAAAACCATCCTACAAAACTTACAGGGTGTCACAAGCAAGCACAGATGCGATTATCAACAACTTCACTTTAACATATGAAAAACTTGCATAATTTGCATTTCACAAAACAATAAAAAAAAAGGGCAAGCATGAATTATGTAATAATGATGATACTAGAAAATAATAGTTTGGGGTTAATATGTAAATAGTTTCAGGATTTTAACAGCAAATGGCATAATTTGTATTTTTGATATTTTATGCTGCTTTTCTACCTCTATCAGGTAATTACAATAAGGGTAAATGATAAATCGATTAATATATATCGAATTCAAACCAAGGTATGTTATGATAACCACTACATCACAGAGGCTGGCAACAAAGCAAATAATGTTAAACCAAATGGCACTAACAAAGCAGCTAAGCCTTTACTTCCTACGATCACAATCAATGTTAGCAATACATGTAGCTGACCAATATAGAACAAAATTGTTTGATTTGGTTCATTTTACTTCGCTTTTCTGCCATTTTTGTATAATCACGAAGATAGGAACAAAATTGTCTCATAAGATGAGCACATAACTAGTTTGCAAATCTCTGGAAGAGGAAGGTTGGGTCTTTTTTGCACAATAATGAACCTAATTCTTTGGTTAGCACTTTGCTACATTTGCCTACATGTTTGCCACTCTGCAATAGTACCAAGTCAGGTAGCTATTATCTGGTAATTTCTGCCATCACACAAGACCTGCAACCACATATAGCATTATGCACACCAAAAAAATATTATTTCATTTCATGTAATGACTAGTTCCAATAATTCAAATGCCCATGCCCATATACTTAATTCATATCATAAAAATCATAACTTCTGATAATGGCAAGCTACGGGGTAAACTAAACTGGAACAACAGCCCTTTTGAAAGCCAAGGCATGATAAGTGACTTTTCACTGGGTGATGATCAGTTAGCGTATTAAATCCCGCTGATGTGGTTCTCTGGGTCTCTACACTGAAGCTGGCTACTTCTGTTCAAGTTCAGTTGTCCTCACGGAGCTGTGTCAACACTGAAATTTTGAAGCTCCGACTGGAAATCGAACCTGGAATTGCTCACACCCGTTAACTATCTGGCTACACAGGAGTTCAGCTTGTCACTTCCAGTCAAAGATTTATCATAACTTTGGCAGAACAGTGGAGTAAGTAGCAAATGATTTTTAATCTCTAAACATTACTACATTTCAATATATTTTGCACGAGAATATATATTAATTTCTCATCCCCAACCCCTCAAAAATTTTTACATTCTTTGACTTTTCAGCATTTGGGCAAATATTTTCAACATACCCAATTCAATAGAAGCACATAAATTACATCTGAATGTATAATTAGCAATTATACCAGGTGGACTTTTTAATAATAATAATCTAGTGGTTACTTTTACAAATACATCACCTGTTATTGATTTTTGTTAGTTTCATAGCACCCACCCACCGATAGAATGTTGCAAATATATCTAATAAGAAATACTACATAATTAAATTTATCTTCATCTAAACTAATCTACTTGTGGCTCAACCTTAAGCTATTAGGTGCCCCTCATTATCAGCCAAGCTTCTTGGTCCAGTACCTTTCTCTATTTCTATTTACAAAAAAAAAAAAGATACTATGTATACCCAGTATAACATAACTTGCAGGAAGTATTCTAGGAATGGACAGGCTCCTTGAAAACAAAAGCCTATAAGCATATGGCCAGAATAGCAATTTGACTGTGTTAGTGATAACAAAAACGTAACAATCAGAAGATTGGGGGGGGGGAGAGAGGGGGGGGAGAGAGAGAGAGAGAGAGAGAGAGAGAGAGAGAGAGAGAGAGAGAGAGAGAGAGAGAGAGAGAGGGGGGGGGGGTGAGAGGATGAAACAATGCTGTAAGGGTTGAGACTGATAAAATGGTACCTATTGGTATTGGTTAAAATTCAAAATAATTTTGCATATCCGATTCTTAAAATTCAATCTACCAGTTTTCTACTGTTCTTATGAATGAAGAATAGGACAGAATAATCGAAAAAAAGGGCTGATAATTTTTTACTTGGGACTGACAACACTGACGAAGCTGCACATGCACGGAAGCATGCTTTACTATTCTGTGCCTGCAACAGAGGGTATGTTTCTCAGTGTGGAGGTGCGTACGTGCGAGTAGCAGGAAGTTGAAATGGCTGCTGTAATAGAAAATCCCGCCAAATGCGAGGTGAGGTCGTTGATTAGATTTCTCAATGCAAAAGGACAGAGCAGCCGACATTCATCAGGAATTGTGTGCCATTTACGGACCAACAGTAATGAGTGAAGGAAAGGTAAGACAATGGTGCTGTGCTTTTTGGGAAGGATGTTCAAATGTTCATGATGATGAGCGGAGCGGCAAGCCTAGTGTTCAGACGGATGACCTTGTACAATGTGTTGATTAGAAAGTGCGATCCAATCGCCGTTTCACCATTACTGATCTAGGCAAGGAGTTTCCTGAAGTGTCTGATAAAACATTGCACCGAATTGTAATGGACAATCTGGATTATCGCAAACTGTGTCCAAGGTGGGTGCCAAAAAGGTTGACAAACACAAAGATGAAAGAATGAAATCAGCACGTGATTTTTTGGCCCGCTGGGAGAAGGATGGGGATGACTTGTTTTCTCACATAGTGACTGGAGACAAAACCTGGATATCGTACGTCACTGGTGAG